>NW_006439568.1:21303183-21311916 GCF_000325575.1 Pteropus alecto | reverse complement strand
CCCTTCCCGCCGGCCCACGCTTGGGGTGTGCACCTGGGACCTGGCGCACTTGGGGTATGGTCCGTGGCTCCACCTGGGGTGCGAACCCAGGACCTTCTACGTGTAAAGCAGACGTGCTAATAACTACACTATGGAGCCACCGAGGGGAGGAGGTTTTTAGATCACCGTCCAAATAAATTATCTGACAGTCAGAGCTGTCCATCAATGGAACTGCAAAATAACAGACGCTAGGAACAGTTAAATGAAAGACAGGGGACCATCTGTCCGGATCACTGTGGCAGACTTCCTATATTGGGAAAGAGGTTGAATTAGACATCCTTGACTGTTCTCTTCAACTTAAAGATTTGACCATTCTAGTACAGCTGAAACTTACTGGATTTCGTTAACCAATGTCACCCTAAAAAAATAAATTAATTAAAAAAAAAAAAAAGATTTGACCATTGTGTTTTCTCCCATGGGTGTGTTTGAATTTCATAAGTTATGTGCTTTATATCATAGAATTAATTCAGTAGACACTTTAAACAAGTGGTCATCTTACATGCTCATGTGTAAATTAAATAAGCGATATTTAATTTTTCTCTATGACACATCTATTTTACAGGTGAGATTACTGAGGTCATTTGAAGTGAGAACAGAATCCAGGCTTTCTGAATCCCAGGCTTTCCACTTAACTATGGCAGCCTCTCAACCCTGAGTATCAGCACTGACATCACTCAGGTTCTGGCAGACTCAGCTGGGTTCCTACCTCAATATCTATTCTCCTCTTGCTTGTAACAAAACTGCCAGTTTTTACCTGGGCCATGACCACCTGCTGTAAACACCATATTTCCCAAGATTCCTTGCAGCTATACATGGCCAGCTGGACTCTGTTATGGCTAAGTAATATAAATGGGAGGTAGTTTCTGGGAAATTTGCCACAAAGAGAGCTGCTATGTGTCTTTAGCTACTCTACTTCTTCCCTTCCTCCTTCTTGTTGGGTGGATCTCAAGCAGCCACCTTGAAATGTGAGGTGGCAAACCATGTGCTGAGGGTGGCGAAGCCTGGGTCTCTAAAACTGCAATTCACATCAGCCTTGGAGTGGAATTAAACAAACTTCTGTCTTATTTAAACTAATGTTATTTCTTTGTTATATGCAGTTGAGGCCAATCTTAACTGATAAGTAGTGTCTTTCTTTTACCTGTGGATATTTGGTGTCCTGTCTTTTTTTGCTGTAAAGTATACCAGATCTTTTGAATTTCTGCATCTTAGCATCTTCCATAACAGATAAACACCTAAAAAATGTTGGGCCAGCTTCTGTTTAGCTATTCCCAGGGTTAAAATGGGGTATATTTGTAAGCAAATTGCTCTTTTAATATATTAAATGCTTCCTTCCTTAGTAACCACAATTAAAGAGACTCCCGAAGGATCTTGACTTAGGCACTCAGAGAACTGGGCCCATCCATTGCCCCTCTCACCTTCAGACAATTTGCAATAACAATAGCCCCTCCTTCTTTTTCTAGCCTCAGTTCATCCTAGCAACCAAACTGGACCTTGGTTTATCACCCTTTTTGCCACTTATCGCAACGCAATGGGGATTTTTTTAGGTGACTGATTCTGGGCACAACCTGGATTTCAGAGAATTCAGGGAATCTGTACAATCCCTTCCACTTTCTCGAGAAAAGGGGAGTTTGAGATGCTCCTTACATAGTCACATCACCAGTCCGGCTGAAAGATTATTGCGGCATCCTTGTGCAAAAAACAGAGAATGAAGCGTATAAGATCCAAAGATGGACCTTACTTTTCCATTTCTACTGCTACTGTCTCTTTTTAGATTTGCAGCAACAAATAAAATCTGCTAGATCTTCTGCTCAGTTTGATTATATAGCCAGACCTGTAACTTTTATCTGGTGGCTCAAAATCACTGTGATATTTAGGATAATAGTAGACTTCTTGATTCCTGGTTCAGAGCGCTATCTAGAGTGGTATTCGGTGGTTCCTGCTGGTGGTACGTTGGAATGAATTTTATATACTGGAACTTGGTATCAAACATATATGTCCTTCATAAACTTATAGCATCAAAACAGAGAAAATGTAATAGAAAGGCAACTCATGGTTTTGAGGCTGTGAGTCACATGGCAGCCAGAGTTCTGACAATGCTGTTAATTTGAAGGGTTTATGGCATTATAGAGCCTTGACCTAAAATCTGAAGTTCTGCCAAGATTTATTTTAAAAGCTCATTTTACTTTAAAAGTTCATTGGCCACATATTTTAACAATAGGTTTTATATATATATATATATATCTCCAAATATCATAGGAGAAAAAGAACTGTCACCCACTGAATAGCATAGCTAAAAAATGTTTATTTCAAAGACGATCTAGAGTCTCTATAAAAAGTTTCGAATTGGACTAAAAGTAGAATAAACATGGATTTTGCAAAAGCATCTGGTATGGTCTAACAGAGCCAACAGTGCTACTGGAAGTGTTTCCATTAGCCACCTCATACTTCCATAGATATTATTTTTGTCAACCAGTGATTACATTGTAGTGCCTCTAAAATACATTTAAAAATCATTTTTTAAAGACTCATTCATAGTTAAGCATCAAAAAAATTAGCATATTAGACCCCTAAAATTTGACTTTCTAGCACACACACACACACGCACCACTCTTTTCTTCTCCTCAATTCCTTTTAAAGTGAAATTACAGGCTATCATTCTCAAGAAAACAGAGTAACCTATTAGAGCAGAATTACTTTACTTTTTAGATCAAATCTTTTCGAAGGATTTTTTTAGTGATTACATTTAACGTGAGAGATAGATGACAAAACCACATAACTAAATGTCTATAAAAAATGAAGTGTGTCAATTGGTTAGGACAGGAATCTTTTACTTCCTTTTTGGCATCCCTGTCACTTTGGACCAATCAGATTCCACACCGTTTCAGTTTTACCAACTCTAAGAGGGAAAGCCATATCTGCTTCTCAAAGATAGAAATACATTACTGTTTTGACTTGAATGAAGTTCATCCTCATTACCACAAATATGAGAATTAGAACCATTCCGAGCCTTAATAGCTCAGTTATTTTAACAACAAAATTCTAGTGGAACAAAAGAATTGGGATACAGACACTTATGCTCATTGAAATCAAATTTATTATGTTTACTCTGCACTAAATTGTCACAAGGAACAAATCTAGTTTAGATGAGATGCCTAGAAGATTGAAAAATTACTTACAGGAGTTCGCTGACGAAGAGATATTTCTCTCCTGCCCCTGCAGAAGGCTGCATTACTCACGCTCAGCCTTTCCACTCCCAGGTGACTCCACCCAACATGATGGCCAAATAAGGCAGCTGTGCAAGTGAGTTTTCCTCCTATTTACTGGAATTGTTTAGTGAACAGGAGGATTTTTAAAGGAATAGCTGGTTCTATTTCCTTTTTGACACTCCTGACTCATCAGCCTGGGAGAGAGTTGGAAGCATATAGGACAGTGGTTCTCAAACTTCATGCACCACGGAATCACTGGAGGAAAATCAAACATACTGATGTCCAATTAATTTGCCTGAGCATTGGGGTTTGCAAATGTTCCCCCAGGTGACCATGATGTGTGCATATTTTGGGGTGGGAGGAGTTGTTGAGAACCACTGTTAGTACTTAAAATTTGTGCTCTCTTAATTTCAGAAGCCACAGTTGATAATAAAATTAGCTGTTGCTGATTGAGCACTCCCTGGGCAAAGCACTCTGTGAGTGCTTAACATACATGATGTCACTGTTATCCTTTCCACTACTGTGTGTGAAGCCCTGGTGATCACCTTCATCATCGGTCTAATGCAGCAATGTTTACTGAACGTCATTATCATTCCAGGCACCACTGTGACTATGTAGATGAGTAAGACACAGTTCATGTCCTTGAAAAGTTAGCGATAACGAGGATTCATTATAACCATAATATAACGGAGAAGACTTTTTGTGGGAGAGTACAAATTACTGACAAAGGTCAGAGAAGGGAAAGCGTACTATGGGGTTGGGGGCATCAGAAGGGTGACACTGTAGGCTCAATGGTATGCAAGAGCCAGCTCACTCTGGTCACTGAGAACCGAGAGCTAAATTTTCAGATATTCTGTGAGCCAGTCGATGTTGGGTTGATAGCTTGAAATTGGCAATAGTGGGAGTATTTACACTGTGAAAATTGGCAAACACAACAAAATCAGGACTCTTTCTGTCTGCAGAGCTGGTTGTTCAATATTTACCAGCATACCCCCGATGGACCTTAAAAGATGGTAGGATTTCACCCTGGAGAGGTAGGATATGTCTCATAGAAAAAAGAGTTATGATTGAAGACAAAGAATAGAATAGCATTCGAGCTTGCTAAAAGTAAGAAAGAATAAAATAGTCTAGTTTGCCTGGAGAAAGATACAAGTAGGAGAATTATAGGAGTTACAAGTGAAAGCTGAGGAAGAGATATGTTAATTAAGCCTAAAACTTTAGTGTAAAATGTCTAATAGAGCCTGACAGTAGGTGCTCAAAAAATGTTAACACCTTGTTTCCCCCTTTGTTCCCCAAATAAGGCTCAAGCTCTTGACATCTAAGGCTCTTTACTAAATCCCTATGATGTAGGTGTGCTTTTTTTAAATAGATGATGAGAATGAGGATCAAAGAGATTAAAAAAGTAAGAATACACAATTAATTATTGAGTCTTACAGCAATAGAGGAAGGTGAATAGTGACTCTAAGGTGGTAACTGGGAGAATGGAGAATGGAGGTGCCATCTGGAGAAATAGGGAAGTAAAAGAATTAGGGGAAACCTACAGAGTGCTGGTTGTGCACACACGTGGCAGCAGAGGTGGAATTTGGGAGAGAATCAGGGGCTCAAGTAAAATATGGTTTGCAATCACTACTCAGGGTCTGGTGGACATGAGCCTCTTGCATTTCATAGGATCCACTGAGCTTGAAGGGCCCTGGTTTCGTCTGCTCTCATTCTCCTCTTGGAGGCTGGGAAGCTCTTCACTTCAATGAGCAGTAGTCAGGGGTCGTGGATCAGCTGTCGCTCAGCAGAAATACTGAGAATGCTTACGCATAATGCCCCTGGAGATTCGGGCCAGTCTCTGAAAGTTGGGGCACTTCTTGGGAGTATGAAACCCCACCAGCACTTAAACTGTCAATTGTGACTTCAGCTCTCAAGGTGGAGGAACTCTGAACCAACCCAGTCTCTTCCTGCCTCTTGGAACCAGGAAAACCTGACCTTTGGTCAAGGGAAGGAGGCAGATTTCCTGAACCCATCCCAGGTTAGGCCTGACTAGCTGATGAAAGCGGGCTGAATGGTGAGACCACATGCCCTCCATCTCCCTATAACTGGCCAATGGTAGACAGCACACCCCAGCAGAGCTTGGTGAGTCAAGTTTAAGGAACGAGTTTGAGGATCAGAATAGTCTTTTTTAAGAAGTAGCCATTCTGTCCACTCTCATCCCTGATGGAAGTCGCAGTGTGAGGATCCTGCCACTGCATCCTAAATGTACTCCTGAAGGACAAAGACTAGCCTGGTGTGGAAAGCCCTGCTTCCTTCTCAAACCCTACCCATGCTGAAGAACATCTTTTAATCCTAGACTGCATTAAAAAATTTCTGGGTACAGATTGTTCCAATTAAATTCTTAAATGTCAAAAGTTTCTTAAAATAAAACTCCTTAAAATAAACCAAATCAGCCTTTCTGGATTACAGCCAACATAAATCAAAGTACCTAACCAGATGTAAACTAAAGGTAATAGCAGACATTCACAGCTTAGGTCCCGATGAGAAAAGCAAAAAGCATCGGATAGGCCATTTTTCCCTTTCAGATTGTTTTTCAAAACACAGGGTAGCATCCTAATAAATAAATGAATCGTGCTTCCTGCAGCACCTGTTCACGGAAACCCTAAAATATGCCTGTGGTGTTCTGGAAAAAGAAGCTGTAGTCCAGTTAGCAAAACAACTGAATTTATTCAGAGTGAGAGAGGAATCCAGCAGCTGCTTGTGTAACCTGGAGAGAAGCATGTGGGAACTGTCAATCCAGCCGCCATCAACCCGAATGAGGGCACGAGCAAGATGCAATGTGACTTGACCCAGCAAGCATGGCTCTCTTGCTCACCACACCATTGAGACCTAGTGGGATGCTTGGTATCGAGAAGATGAAGCTGTGTTAGAAATGGTTTCCCGCGTAACCACTGACCACACCACAAACATAAAACCTGCATTCAGCCTGAGTTATTGTCCTGAGAGCACAAAATAACTGTTTGGAAAGAAGCGCTTTCTCATAAACTGAGAGGAAAGTCATGCCATCACCTATCTTGCTCCCCAGCTGGATTGGGATCTTGTGAGCTGTCAGCACCAAGCTAGAAGAAGTGGGGCGGAAAATGGCCCCAGCCAAGGTCAGACACAGACAAGGACAGAGGCAAGTGTCCAAGCCTGGGCCATGAAGCTGTCAGCACTGCAGGGCATTGGGCAAGGTCAGTGTGGAGTCAACAGCCAGAGATGCCAAGTGGGAGCAGGGGTACTACATTGGCTGGTGGCACAGGTAAAGAGGCCAACCAGGGGACAAGGAGACCTCCCTCCTTCTTTCTTGGCCTGGCTTACCACTACTCATCCTTTGGGCCTCAGCTCAGACAGGATTTTCTTAAGGCAGCCCCCAGCCCAGGGTCAAGCCCCCTCTATACACTCTCTTATCACCCTGCAATTCTCCTACATAGCACTCATAATCGAAGCGACTTAATCGATGACTGGTTTTGCAGGCTTACCTGCTAGGAAACTCCATGAAGTGGGCCAGTGTCTGTCTTCTTTAAGGTCCCATCTCCAGTATGCAGCACAGTGTGTGTCCCATTGTCAGTCCTCAGCCATCTCACTGGGAGGAAAGAAAGTTGAATAAAGGGCACAAAAGAGAATAGATGGCTGGAGAGAGGATAGGAAGGAAAAATTGGAGGTTGGCGCACATACAGCTTTGTCTAGTTCCAGATCCCTTTTCTGAGGACCTGCTGGGAGGCTTGCAAATGTAGGGGGGCGTGGCTGACCTGAAGGCATGGCACCCCAGCCCCAGCCGCTAACTTATGCCATGGACACTTGAGGGCATGTGGTTTAGAAACCGGAATCTCTCCTGGAAAAATGGTCTCATTTTATTTCTCTGTGTTTCATCTCTTGAGGTTTTCTCTTTCTCCGGTGTTTTGAGCTGAAAACAAGCTGTAACTTGAAACTAGAGATACTTCTCAAGGATGACGGCATGTTGAAAGAATGTAGTTAAAATGCTCATTAAGGATCATCTACAGCTGTAAAGAACAGGGTAGAAGAACAGATTCTCTCAGTCCTTGGATTTACTCAACAAGATTTTGTCCAAACAGGGTGAACCTCTAAAAAAAGGATAAGCATTCACAATACTATTGCAAACCAAATCTAACGAAAAACAGCTGAAGGATACAGGCAAAAGAACAGCTTTAAGAAGCCTGCGTTTTATAGGCAGAGACTTTTATCAATAGCTTAAATATGCATAGAATTATTGATGTTGGCTATCAAATCAGTGGCAGATGAGAGTCCGGGAGTACAAAGGTGACCGGGACAATGGGTTCTGGACGCTTAGCTGAAGGGAAGCAGCGCTCCTCAAACTTGAATGTTCTTACAATTTACTTGAAGTTGAGTAGGTCTGGGCTGGGGCCTCAGATTCCGCTTTTTAAAAAGGATCTCCCCTGCAATATCCATGCAGGTGGGTTTCGGACCACACCTTGAGTCAGAAGGCTGTAGAGTACCACAAGAGGATGTGTTGCTGTGGAGAAAAGCTTGGCTGAAAGCGAAAAGCTCTTTGAGCATAAGCTCCGTCTCCAGAAATTTTGTCTTTCCCTGCAGTCTCTTACATACAGTAAACACTCGTATATTTCTATTTTTACTTAGATTCTTTGGGTTGCAAGAAATAAAGGGTCACTCAGCATAGTTCTAGTGATGAGGTTTGCGGTAATGAAACTGCAAAGCAGTGAGAGCGATGGAGACTTCTGGAAAGCAGAACCTGTGGACTAGCCAGGGCTTGCGGAGACTAGAAACAGATATTTTCCTGAATCCAGGGCAGCTCGAGGGACCTCGGGCAGGAGTTTGTGGAATCGTTCACCCTCTTGTTTTTCTTCGAAGACCTTGCCTCTGCCTCATAGCTCCTGCCACCCCCTGCTTCCTCATCGCTTCCGCCCACTCGGCCCCTCCAGCGCCACCTCTGACTCGAAGCCTCTGTGTCAGCTTCTTTTCAGCCTCTCTCCTCATGTTGGCAGGAACCCCTCTAGTTCTTACTTCAGGCTCCCAACAGTGAGACTCTAACTGGCTTCTCCCGTTGGTCAGAGCATGTCACCCAGCTTTTCTCCCCTCAGATCAGGGGCGCTCCGGGGGTAAGATGTACAATGGACGAAGGGTCAACCTGGCTGCCAAGGGCAGGTGCGCTGCTCAGTTCCCGAAAGGGCCTTTTACGGATGTGGTGGGCATGGCGTTTGCCTCTCGCAGGAAATCCAGGGCTGGCCGAGTTCCAGGGCTATGTGGTCCTTGGAGAGTTCCTTGTTCCCGGTTGCTTTCTGAGGCAAAAAATATCTTTCTTCAGAAAAGTATGGGGTGACTTCCTATTTGGAAGGTTCCGGTCTGTTCTACCGAAGGTGGGGTAGAGGGTGTTCATTTTGCAGTTCTTAAAGGGTAGGTGGTTCCGCAGGATCCTCTACCACACCTGCTGCCTGTGGTGGGATGATTGGCTCAGGGTCACCATTCCTGC
>NW_006439568.1:21290177-21302961 GCF_000325575.1 Pteropus alecto | reverse complement strand
ATTGATAAATACAACAAGCAAATAAATTATACATTAGATTAGAAGGTGATACATGCTTTGGGGAAAAATACAGCAGGAGTAAAGGGGGTTAGGGAGTACTGGTGAAGGGGGAGATAAGTTGACATTTTTAATAGTGTGGGGGAGGGTAGGTGTCATTGAAAAGTTGACATCTGAGACAAACCTTTAAGGAGGTGAGGGAAGTTTTGAGAATTTTGCAATATTCCTCAGGACAAGGCTCTAGAGGCACTTTGGAGTCTTGTGAAACCAGCCCAAGAATAAACAGTGGTGGAGTAGGAGCCGGACAAGTTGGGAATATCCCGTGGCTGGGCACCAAGAATGGTCCAACACAAATGTTTTAGGAGCAGTGGCAGTGGGAAGATTTGAGAAAGACGGGTCAAAGCAGCAAAATGGGAAATGGTGGCAAAGTCAAGGTTCACTTCAGTTTATTATTCTTTCGATTTTTCTGTAGTCTTGAAAATTTCAAAATAAAGATGGAAAAGAAGTCTTAGTTGTAATCATGGTCCTGTGGTTACATAGGACAATGGCATTATTAGGAAGTGAAGTATTTAGGGATAATCTGTTGTGATGTCTGCAACTTTCCAACAAATGGTACATAGAAAATATTTTATAGAGACAGAGAGATAACAAATATGGCACGATATTGCCAATCGAAATTTGAGGTAAAGCATGTGATAGACACCATTCTTCAACTTTCTTATAGATTTGAGAAATTTCAAAATAAAAAGTTGGATTCTACTCAGATATTTACTCAAGAAAAATGAAAGTATATGACTGCACATAGACCTGTAAGTGAATATTTATAGCAACA
Source organism: Pteropus alecto (assembly GCF_000325575.1). NCBI lineage: Eukaryota > Metazoa > Chordata > Mammalia > Chiroptera > Pteropodidae > Pteropus > Pteropus alecto. The sequence continues at coordinate 21,302,132 of NW_006439568.1, read as the reverse complement.
TTATTTATAATAAATAGCTCCAAACTGGAACCAATTCAAATGTTCATCAGTTGTTAATGGATAAACAAAATGTGGCATATCCATGCAATGGAATACAACTCGGTGATAAGGAATGAGCTATTGAAATATGCTAAAATGTGGATCTACCTCAAAAGCATTATGCTATATAAAAGAAGCTAGAAGCAAAATACCACATATTATGCAATTTCATTTACGTGAACCATCCAGAAAGGGAAAATCTATACACAGAAAGCAGATTGGTGGTTGCCTAGGTCTGGGGATGAAAGTAGGGATTGACTGCAAACAAATATGAGGGACCATTTTGGGATGATGGAAATGTTCTAAAACTGCTTTGTGCTGATGATTGCCCAACAATTTGCTAAAAATTATCACATCGTGCACTTACAGTGGGTAGATTTTATGGAATGTAAATTATACCTCAATAAACCTGTTGAAAAAAAAGTTAAGAAAAAAACTTAGTTTATTTCTTTACCTGGGAAGCTGATGGTGAAACTTTACTCATTCAGCAAATATTATTTGAGTTCTTCTATGTGCCAGGCACTGTGTGCTAAACTCTCGGGACACAATACTGAATCAAACAAACATTGAGGGTTAAGCTTTATGAGATATTTGCTTTGTACGTTTTCTTTGAGACTTGCTGTATTTGGGTTCTCCTGAAAGCAAAGCCTGAGAGGAGTGTAAGTTGTTTATTTGGCAGGTATAGTGGGTTAAATGGTGGCCCTCAAATAAATATGTCCATTTCTGAATGTTCGCAACTTGTGACTATTTGGAAAAAGTCTTTGCAGATGTGATTAAGTTAAAGATCTAAAGATGCAAAATCATTTGGAAAAAGTCTTTGCAGATGTGATTAAGTTAAAGATCTAAAGATGCAAAATCATTCTAGATTGCCTGGGTAAGTCCTAAACCCAATGACAAATGCCCTTAGAAGTGACAGAGGAGAAAACATGGATACAGAGGAGGAGAAGGCCATTGGAGATGAGGGCAGAGATTTGAATGATGTGGCCACAAGCCAAGGAACACCTGGAGCCCCCAGAAGGTGTAAGAGGCGAGGGAGGGTTCTCCCCTAGAAACTTCAGAGTGAGCACAATCCTGCCACGACCTTGATTGTGTACTTCCGGTTTCTAGAGCTGGGAGAAATCAATTTCTGTTGTTTTCGGCCACGAAGGTTGTCATAATTTGTTATGGGAGCTTAGGAAACGAATACAGCAGTGGATCCTAGGGGAGGGAGTGGGGAAGTGAGACACAAAAGGGAGGAAAGCCATAAAGGGAATGTAGAAGAGTGCATTTCTGCCCTAGGGGACCTCTGAGACAGTGAAGGAAGGGTGGAAGTCTTGGGTATCCACCAGCCTACTCTGACTGGTTGAGAGTGTTTCCTGTTTATTAATGTTTAATGGAAGTTTCTCATGTTCTCATTACATTTGTCTTACGTGTGAGATCTATAATCATGCATGAAATCAACTATCTCCCTGTAGTATATGAGCTAGAAACGCTGCCAGGTGCTTTGCGTGGAGACTGGCTCTCCTGGGACTCTGACCTCACGGCACCCAGCAAGTGTGGAAGCACAGCAGGTGAGCGGTTACGCTTGTTGATACATTTCTCGCTCCCCTTCCTGATTGCCCCTCCTGGCCCCTGGTCCGCACCGCAGTCACTGCCAAGCACTGCTTCTCACAGCTCTCAGTTTTTGCCTGCCTGTTCTTTGTTGCTCCCAGCCAGCAATGTTCTTTTCTTGTTTCTTTTCTTCTAGTCTCTCTGGGTAGAAGCCTGCAGTGCTTTTTTTTTTTTTTTTTTGCCAAAACTGGGTGGGGAGCTCTCAGTGACTGTCTATATCATTTTATAAAGCTCCCAGCATCAAATTTGGCATTTTATATCCAGCCTCAAACATTGATAACCTGGTCGCCTCTACCCCCAGTGAGGACTCAAGGGTACCCTTTAGCATGGAATAAATGTGCATATCTGACATTAAAAATTAAAATGTATCTGCTTATTTTAAAACTCAGCATTTCCTTTTCAGGTTGGGGAACATCCTGGAAATGGCATGTCTTTACTTGTGAGTTCTCACCGGGCCTCCAGGTATGATCCTGGCTGCGGCCTCTCTCTTTTCTTAAGCTGTTTCTTTCTCCTATGAGCTGCAACCAGGAGAGAAGAGCATCCAGATGACTAAGGTAATTTCGTTTCTAGCCATCGCTGGCTTGAATCCTTCTGGCACCCTCTGACAAGCAGAAATAGCATCCTCTATCTGCACTAGTGGCATTATCTTAGCTATAAGAAATGATTTTTTTTTTCAAATGCTCTAATAATAATAGCTTGTATCTACTGAGCACTTAGCACATGCTAGGCCCCATGTTAACTGCTTGGCATTCTTTGTCCATTTTAATTCTCACGACAACCTTATAAAGCTGCTTCTTTATCATCCCCCTTTCCCAGATGAGGAAGTCAAGACTTGGGGAGTTTAAGCATGTGTCTAGAGCCACACTGGTGGCGGAGCTAGGATTCAAGCTGAGGTCTGTCTGACTTTAGAACACGTGTGTTGAATTTTTAGGGTACGTATCCTTAGATTAGAAGACACCTCTCCGTTTGTTACTTTTCAGAGAGAGTTAAATGAAGAAGTTGAAAAAGCAACTGCTTCTGAAAGTATCCTTAGAAAATTCCACTCTTAGCAGCCAGGTCTTTCCGAGTCAGTACAAATAGAGCCAAGGTTGCTGGCCAGCCAGGAGTGGGCTTTTTCTGTTCAGAAAGACAGGATTGCCTCTCAAAGGAGATTTATGGAAATGGATATTGGAAGGAGAGAGTGAACACCATGGACTATGGAGATGCAGGAGGAACGAGGCCCGAGTGTCTCAAAGACTTTTTGGGGTAGCAAATGAGAATAAAGGTTAAATCATATGAGCCTGATATTCATGGGGGCTTGAGATGAGAAAGGAAAGGAGTTCTAACTGCTGAGCATTCAAAACTTACTTGGGGGCTGCCTGCAGGAATAATATGGGGTGTCAGTGAACCAGTGGTAACCTGACCCCTCATCTAGGCAGATGGAAAGCTTCAGCCATGAGAATTCTGGCCCAGCGTGCCCTCTGCCTAAAGGACTCTGGCCTCCTGCCTCTCCTGCTGTCTGGCTTTTATCACACAAGAACAGAGGAGAAAAATAAATTGGGAATACGGATAACATTTAAGTGACTCTGAAAAGTTTTGTGGCAACATGGACCTGTTTCAAGAATTATTTTTAACTGCAGACATTTAGTCCCAGTGGGAAATATAACTTAAAAGGACAGTTATAATTAGGTCACATTTTGAGAAACTTATTATATTTTGCTAAATGTCCCAGGAGTAGTATATCTCAACTGATTTTAATATTTAGATTCAGTCAGGGCCTCAGGAATCAGCGCTTGGCAGTGACTGTGATGGGGACCAGGGGGCAGGAGGAGTGATCAGGTAGGAGAGTGAAAACCGAAGAGCAAGCTTTATTGCTCTCTTGCTGTGTTCCCACACGATGCTGGGTGCAGAATTCCATTTTTCTATGCAACGATGGGAAGCAACCAAGAAAAATTATTATAGCAGTATTAGATAAAAGCAAAAGCAGGAATAGACTTAATTTGGGATAGAAGAAAGAAGTATCATATAATTTGTCTCCTCATTCCTTTCTTTATTTTCTCCGTGGCTGCATCCTAAAATAGTGTCTATGGAGGGAGCCTGGATACTTTGATCTAAATTCTCCATTAAATGTTCCTTTATTTCTGCTCAGGATGAAAATTTGACCAGAGACAACACTTCTATTTTTCAAGTATAATATAATGAAGCAATTTAGTGGTGGAAAGGCTGAGATCTCATTTGGAACAAGAAAATAAACATTAACGGTGGCTGTCATCCTGTTTCTGTGATCTCTGTACAGGCTTCAGAGTGGAGGGCCAACTGCAGACTATTTATAGCACCCTTGGGAGTGAGGCTGGTGGGAAAGGGGGAGAAAGGTTGGAGGTGGGGTAAGGAGATGACAGTGGCCCAAATGGGGATCACATTGTCCTTCAGTGGAAAATGTCCCATGAGACCTTTACTAGACTGGAGACTGGCCCTTTGCTCTGTGTTCTATTGACACGTGATAAGGTCGGGCCAGTCTTTTCCCCCCAAACCATCTCATGCACCTGTGAAATTAAAAAAAGAAGGACTAAAATTTATCTTTGTAGCTGTGCATTAAAATGAGCCAGAAATACACAATATATTCTTATAGCTAAGTACCTGCTCGCATAAATGATTTTATTAGATTCTCCCTAAACCTTTGTAATATAAAAGCATTCACAAAATCTGTATTTTTTAGTATTCATCTGATTTAAATCATATGTTGCCTTGAGTGAGTGGGTATGTGGCTATTTACCAAGTTAAATAAGATACATATAAGAATTGTGTAGAGCTATCAGAACTACACAACCCAAAGCCCACTTGTATTCAGTGCACAGGGATATTGCTTAGGGGAAAATGGCACAATGGGTCCCATCCCTGACTGGAGAAAGTGTGGGGAGTCAGCCTTGGTAATCAGCTATGTGAGGATGAGTGGCAACCATTCATGATGTGGCTGTAGTGACAGACAGCTCATACTGAGAGTCCTCTCTTCTTTGCAGGTCAACATTTCTGCTGCTTCCTGCCTCATCCACCCTTCAGCTTGTACCTATTCTTCTATCTAGAAGTCAGAAAGTGTGTTTTGCTGACATGGAATCTAAATTGGGAAGATCATTGGAAGGACTACTTGGGGAAGTCAGGGATCAGCAGTTAATGAGCCATCCTATCTTCCAGGTCCACCAGTCCCATTGACTCGGGGTCCAGTCCACCCCAGCCCACCCTTTCCATGCCATTCTAAAAGGATGTTTCCCCTTCTCTATGTTTTCTTGTCTGACAGACCTTCCTATGAACTGATAGATGAGTCTGTTGTTAGTTAGTGATGGATGTGTTAAAACTTCCAGAACCCACACCAACACCTTACTTAACCAGATGTCACCAACTCCAATGCTTACAGGAGGCTGGCAAGTACTACAGGTAAATGTAGGTCAAGTGGGGGCTAGGAACACTGTAGAAAAGATGCCTCTTCATAATATAGGGGTATGAGTCCAGTGTTGCCAGACTTCCCAATGTTTTAGAGAGCGTTTGGGAATTTGAATTTTCATGAGATTTCCTAATTTTCCAATATTAGGTAATAAATTCAAAAATTAAATAACTTGTAGATCAAACACATTAAAACACACAAACACATAAACAGACACAATGTGAATCCTCCATGAAAGCCAGTTCATTACATCTGCATTAACTCAGAAGGATTTAGACTGTATGGTAGAAGATACCTTTGCACATCAAACTGTTATCAGTGGTTACCTTTGGGATCAGAAGTGGGAATGTGTGGGACTTTCATATTTTTTTCAGTATGCTTTTGTATTGTTGAAACTGGTGATAAGAATACATTTACGTATTACTTATATTGTTATTTTAAAAAATCAACATTGAAAACGAGAGACTGCATTTAGGAGTTGGAAGACTCCAACATTTAAGAATGACTAGAACTTATATTTAATGTGGGAGACTGATTGCATGAAAGACAGAAATCAAAGGGAAAAAGGAACTTGGAGGAAAGAGAAAAAAAGGGAGAAAAGGAAAAAGAAAAAATAGCATTAATTTATGAAATAAGAACAAGATCCTGGAAAAATCCGAGAACAAGTAAGAGCTCTTAGAAAGTAAAAGCGTAATAATGGGATAACATTCAATAGAAAGGTTAGAAGATGAAGCTGATGAAATCTCACAGAAAGTGGGAAATAGAAAATACAGATTTGGAAAGTAGGAGAGAAACAATATGAAATTGAGAGGATTAAATCAGGAGTTTTACATTCCATTGAGAGCATATTCAGAAAGAGAGAACAGAGAAAACTGAGGAAGGGAAATTACCAAAGAAATAATACAAAAAAATCCCATGAAGTGCCCAAACGCAATGAATAATAATCATAAAATAAAACCTCACATCAAGGCATGATTATTATAAAATCTTAGGACCCCAGGAATCAAAAGAAGATTCCAGAGAGGAGAAATGAGCCATAACAAAGGATCAGGAAGAAGATATCATCTGACTTTTCAATAGCAACACTGGATGCTGGAAGGACATGGAACATATGGAAAAAATATTTCTTAACTTGTGGATTTAGCCAAAGTAACACCGAGTGTGAGTGTATAGTGAAGACATTTTCAGACACGCAGGGTCTTGAATTTTTTCTATGTAATCTTTCTTAAGAATCTACTAGGGAATACGTTTTACTAAAATGAGTGAGCAAATCTAGGACACGGTAAGGATGAGCTGGATACCAGACTCTAGGAGAGATGATAGCAGGAAATTTCCTGTCCTAGGATGACTCTAACTGCTTTCCTGCATGACAATATGTAGACCCTAGAGAATTCGATTGGCCCAGCTTGGTCGCTTGCTCATCCTCCATCAGCAGGGGTCCAAGTCCTAGGATTAGCCCAACACCAGAACCAAGTAGGTAAGGTGGGCAGGGGCAGTTTCTCCAAAGGAAGAGATGCCAAGCAATGAAACCAAGCAAATGAAACCCAGAGTGGCCGTCCACAAAATTTGTAAAATTAGTAACAATGAAAATAACAGCTATTTGTGCACAGCTTGTATAGGCCAGGAATCATGTTAAGTGTTTTATCCCATTTACCTCTCACCAGCGGGTGAGGCTGACATGTGAGGAACTGAGGTCGAAGAAAGGCTAAGAGACATTTCTGCTATTGCTTGTAAATGGCATAACCAGGATACAAACCTAGACGTGTCCACCCCGACCCAGCCTCTGCCTATGTCGATCTAAGCATATTGCCCTCTGAGTAAGAATACTTGTTTTCCTAGGAGTAACTCAGCTTTCGCACCCTGCATCTCTGACTGTCAGTCTCCATGGGCGGTAGGAGATTGTTCTGGTATCCAGAGGGCTTCTGTATGTCTACATTAGTCATCTTGATGCTTGTTGCCTGCTCTCATAGTAGGCACCCAGTGTCTACATCACCTCCAGGGGCAAAGCTTTCTCATTCATTCTCTCCTCATAGCCATCTTTGGGCAAGATCTGGGCTGGGCCAGACGACCCTATCAGGGAACCTTCTCTTGCTACATACACTAGCCTTCCTCAGACTCTGAACCTCTACTCTCTCTTCCCTTGGGATGGGGTCCTTCTCTTTTGGGTATGCTACATGGGAAATTGAGGGGCAACCTCTGTCCCAGTGGTGTTAGTTGCTACATTCTCTAGGTCAATAACTGCCCCTTGAATAAGGCTCACACATCTCTGTGCAAACACCCACTGCACCTTTCCCCTGCCCTGGGGCCCCTCTAGCCTGCCCGGATGGCTGAATTAGGACTGGGTACCCCACTGAGTCCTCTGGTACCCACCCTACACTTCTTCAACCCTCGCTCCTCCAGCCCTAAGCAGCCTGTGAGCAAGGGTCTACATGGCCAGCAGTGTACTGACCCCTCTTTGGCTACACCCAAGTCTGGAATGTCTTCTCCTTCCAGTTCCCTCCCTTCATGATTCAGAAACCTTCAAACTTCTACTGTTGCCTGGGCTGGGCAGCTCCTGTTGGGTGTGGTCCGGAGCTTGCCTCCAGTTGTAGAAACACCATGATTGAATTTAAACACTAAAATTACACATTCAGCATTATGAAAGTGCTGCTCCTCTAAATGCTATGTCTTCAGGACTGAATGACTCACTTGTCTCCCTTGGATGCACTGTGTCATACACGTAGGTTGCCTGTAGCATATATCAGAGTGGCACAGAAGCTCCCTCGGAGCTGGCACTAAGGTCACAACAGCTAGAGATGGCCACACAGAAACTTTCTCCTAGGTGACCTAGAAGTGGGGAATTATGGCAGTTCTCACGAGCTGCAGAGGAACTTCTCTCCCCATCTGTACCCGTGAAAGAGCATGGAAACAATGACCAGGGTTCCCAGGGGACTGGGCCTCGTGGGCATAGCTTACAAGGCCATGTGCAGCACAGCCCCACTACCTCCCCAAACCATTGTCTGCCTCCCTCGTCCTTCTCAGGGAGAGCAAGTCTGATGATCCTATTTAAAATGTAACTCGACTCCAGGATTCTGGAGTTCTCTTCCCCTGATCCTGTTCCCCTAAGAGCACTTAAACCTGCAGCCCACTGAAAAATGTACTTATTATGTTATTGTTATTTCCTGTCTGTCTCTACTAGAATTTAACTGGACAAGGGCAGGCAGGAATTTTAGTCTGTTTTGTCCAGGATGTATTTCAAACATTTAAAACAGTGTGGGCACATAGTATATCCTCAATATACCTCGATATTTGTTAAGTGAATGAATGATTCACCTATAAATGTCTATGGTGGTTTTAAAATATATTTACTAATTCTATGACACTGCTCCCTTCAAAGGTAGAGCTAATTTTCTCCCCAAATAAGTGACTGATGGGCATCTGATGAATAGAATATGACTGATGAAAAAGACAGCTTTCACCTGGCTCTCTCATGGATCAGTCACTCTGGGGGAAGTTAGCAGTCTTGTGAAGACATTCAAGTAGCCCGAGAAGCCCACGTGGGGAGAAAGGGAACCTCTGCCACCAACAGCACCAACCCACCAGCCACATAAGTCAGCCATCTTGGAAGCAGGCCCTCCAGGTGACAGCAGTGACTCTAACCTCATGAGAGACCCCAAATCAGAATCGCCTAGCTAAGGCACCTCTGAATTCCTAACCCGTAGATATTATGAGGATAATAAATATTTATTATTGTGTTATTCACTATGTTTTGGGAGTAATTTGTTCTTCAGCAATAGAAACTAATATGATTTCAAGGTCACGTAGCATATTTAAAATATGATTTGCTCAAAAAACTCAATATGCCTCCAACTTTATGAGAAAGCAACGCTATATACAGTGAAGCCCAGCTGCTGATATGTAAATGGAGGTTGCGTAGGTTTGGTGGAGAGAGAACAGGCCTGGGGACATAAAATATAAAAAATTATCAGACAGTTCCCAAACTGGCACTTGTGGGAATATTATTTTGAGGCGTGAGGCCCAGGAAGAAGCATGTGTCAACAGGAAGATGGTACAAAGATTTGAGCCCTAACTCGAGGCATAGGCTTGGCAAAAACACTTGTCCCCTTATTCGAGTGCCTATATATGTTGGTTTATTAACAGTGCTCGCATGTAATGAAGCGCAGGGCCCAGGCTGCTCGGCGGCTCGCAATCTGGGCTGCGACAAAGGCTGTGGCTGTTGTTGTCTTCACTTGACTTCAGAGTGACCTTAAACTATATCCCCTAGTGGTGAAACAGCCAGAATAGTACACCACTGAGGATGTTAATTAACACCCTACAGGATACATGAAAAATAACCACAGTCTTCCAAGTCTTCGTCAGATTATCAAATGCAGCTGCCATCACTCGTAGCCCATTTCTCTCCAGTGCCATGAATGATGTCAGATGAGAGGCTCTGGGTGGGAGCTTCCAGCCTCCTGCCCTCTGCCACCTGACTTGATCTGACAGAGATGTTTGGTCCCTGGAGCCCACTCCTGCTCCTGGTGCGTCTACCTGCACAGCTCACACTTCCAAGTGTGCAGACACAGCCAGTCTCAGTGTAAGAAACTGGGCCCTCGAGAGAAAGACAGCATGATTGGCTTTTGATAGCATGATTGGAAGTTTTCCTTTGGCTGAAATTCTCTCATCTGGGAGTTTCAGCAGATTACAAGGGAAAAGACAGAGAGGGCTTTAGTCACTCGCTGTTCAGCAGCTCCTATCAGTCTTATTTAACGGACGGAAGAAAAGACTGGCAAAGGAGGTGTTTATGGGTGTTCAGGTGGAGAAGTCAGAGTTTCTCGGAGACACCCCTTGCTAGTAGTAATAATTATAATTGTAGATAATGCTTACTGAGCATTTGCTATCTGCCTGGGGCCATGGTAAGCACTTTATGTCTGTTCATATTTAAGACTCGTGACTCCCCTAGGAGGTAGGGACTATTTTTATCCCTATTGAACAAGGAAGAAACTGAGGTTCAGTACAGTAATTTGCTCACGGTTGCCTGGCGAACTCGGGGTCTCTCCTGATTCTGCCTACCAAAGAGCCTGTTTCCATAAGTAGCATGCGGTCGCTGTCCCGGACACTGGGGTGTCCGAGCGTCTGTTTCCAGGTGTGTCTCAAGCCTGTCATGCCCACACGATGGTCGACAGCAAGGAAGGAGCGGGCAGAAAACGCAAAAGTCCTGAGCCACCTCTCCATGCCGCAATCAAGGTTCATAATGATGGCCCCAGGTTATAACAAAAAAAGTTAAATCATGGCCTTTTCTTTGAAAACTAGAGAGATGAGTAATGTATTTGTGAGTGATTTTCCCTCAAATGATTAATATTTTGGGAAACGTGTTGGTTCTCAAAGGGGAAAACTTCTGTTATCTGGTGTATACACTACATTCCCAAGACTGTTGGATAAGTGAGATATCTTGTATTAACATTCTAACATACTCATGTAATTTGAGGGGATACAACTTTCCCATTTTGCAGGATCGCATAGGTGGCCAATGAGAAGAGGGAACTAATCCAATGTGCCACCATTAGCTCCTCCCTGCTCTGCTCAGAACTCACATAGGCTGCTCTAGGGTTGGCTGTCTGGTTCACATAAATAGACATATCAGTGTCTCTACATCAGAGGAAGGATCAAGGAGAGTCTGTCTGAACACCACATCCACCTTTTAATAATAATAATGTTTGCATTAATAACAGTAACCATTTATTCAGTATCTGCTTGGGCCAGGGCCCTGTGCTAGGCACGTACATATATTTCCTTTAATCCTCTCAATCACTCTATTGAGGTAAATATTATTGTGTTTATTATTCAGATAAGAAAACCAAAGTGCAGTGAGCTCAAGTAACTTGCTTAAGATTACAGGGAGAGTAAGTAGTTGAGACACATATTTGCACACCAAACTTTTTCCAAAATTCATGTCTTTTTCAGACAATCTCATTGCCTTAGGTCATGACAGGCAGAGAAGATACCCTGAACTGCTGGGGATCTTTATACATGGAGAGAGAATTGAGAACAACTTCTATAAATGTAATATTATAAAATTAGGTTGATTAAAAAACATACACACGTATGTGATCTGTTTATTCAGGATGAGAGCCATCTTTTAATATAATCATCTTGGAAGACAATAACTTCTTCTAAACATTATCTAAAATGCTTGCAATTCCTCTTTGGAAACTGTATTCACAACTAGTTTACATTCCCCTCCACTCCCGGTTTCTTTTGGCTACTGCCAGTTTTGAGCAAATAATGGTGTTTCCCAGATTGATCACACCTGTTGGTCACCAGATTTACTTTCAAATGACTTCAGTTGTTTACAGATAATCAAACATACTTACAGAGTAAGATTTGAGGCCCTGGAGAATTTTTCATAAAAGTCTGCTGCAGGTTCTAGGGATAATTTTAAAATATAGTGACCCATGGCAGCATGGTTGGAAAAATAATTTAGCATTTTAATGTGTAATTCTATAAGTTTATTTGTTAAAATAATGAAGTCACACTATTTGCAGCCACCCAGCCTAGAATTACACTAACTCTTCCCCGGCTCCACCTTCCTTCCTTATACTTAGTTGACTGGCGGAGACAGAGTTTGGAGGCCCACTAATGAGACTGTATCTTATTTGGTACAGCAATAATGGCAAAGGACAGGATCTCATGATAGCCTGGTGCCTTGGTTCTCCTGTGAGGGCAAAGCTGTCTTCTGCATTCACGGGATCACTCCTCACCCAAGGAGCTCTTTGTGGGCTTCTGATTTGGAGCTAGAAAATTGGTGTGGGGGATGGGTGAGAGAAACGTGGGTTTAAAGGAGTAATATTGTTATGGATTTGAGGTTTTTCTCAGATTAGGTTCATGTATATAAAAATAACGGAGAGCGAAGAGATGAGAACAGCCAGGAG
>NW_006439568.1:21279395-21289971 GCF_000325575.1 Pteropus alecto | reverse complement strand
CCACCCTGGGCTTGAATGATCTCTAGGTGGTATAGGCCTAGGGTGCTGGGAAGCTAATTTTTTTTGGGTGTTTCCCCTAATTTCGACAGACCGAGCCTTGACTCTGCCCCTTACCATCCACGGGAGATTGCTCTACCCCTCACATCTGGAATGGAGCCAAGAAGCATCTAGTACTATGGGAGAAAACCAGCCTAAGTTTGCACTGAAATGAGGAACTATTCAACTTGTTATTGAGATAAAGTGTCAGCATCATTATAAAAAAACCTATACTGAGATACTAGGAAGCAGGTAACATTTTACCACTGTGAGGCATTAGGAAATAACAGTTATGAATGTACTATATTCTGAGTACCTAAACCTGAGATTGTCAAACTTTAGCATAAGTAATTACCTGGAGAACTTTTTCAAAATGCACGTGCCTCAGGCCCATTTATTCCTTGAAATCCAGGTCATAGGTAGGCCTGAGCACCTGCAGTTTTGAGGATTCCATGGTTGATTATGATTCATACTTAAGGCTGAGAACCTGTAGTCTTTGTGCAATATTGGGAGCCCATGAAGAAAGCTCAAGAACTCTGAAAAGAATTTTATTTTTTAAATTATTTTTATTTTTTAAATTATCAATGATAATTATAGCATAGAAAAGTGTACATGGAACTGAGAGATAATAGAAAATGACAGCATACATTAGTCAATTCATTAATAATTTGCAAAACTGTGAATAAGTAGAAGAACCAAAGTTCAAACCAGAGTCCAACACCAGAATCCTTGCTCTTGCAGTTTAAATACTTTAACGCAGCTTACGTTTATACTCTGCCCTTGACTTTTATTCTTTTAGCATTTGTCGAGTATCAGCTCTGCACCAGGTCTTGTGCTAAATGCTTAGGGTATTCTTGTCCTATTTAATTTTTGAAACAATACGGGTAATATTGATGCAAAGTTGCCCAGTAAACAATTGAATGAGAAAACTAAATAAGAATAAGACCTCTTTTTTGAGTTGTAAATGAATGTGTGTGTATTTATTTATAAAGATAATATAAATAACATATATTTATATTTTTGAATAATATAAATGTATTTATAGTACATAGTATAAATATGTATTCTGTCATATTATATAACATATAATATATGGATATGGATTAATTTTGTAGAACACTTAAGTGGAAAATAGCACAATTAAAGGAAAATAAGAATTTGTACTAAATTATTCTGCATGTCATTCTAATCAAATTTAATTCATTTCAGAGCATAGCTATTAAACACATACGTGTGCTCGGCAATGGGCTAGAGACCATAGAGGATACAATACGGACTCTTCTCAAGAAATCCGTTGTCTAGTTCTGATATTAAGACTTAGCTACACGGAACAGCATATGAAAACACAAAGGTTAAAGAATGTTGTGAGAAGTCTCTGTGGGCTGGGATTGTCAGAGAAGGTTTTGGAGAGGAGATGAGACCTGAGAGAGCAGTGAAGGAAAGATGGGTGTGGAAGGGATAGAATATTCCATGTTAGGGAAGAGCCTGAGTAAATGATCAGAAGTAGGGCATGATCCTGCCATTTTGAATGACAACAAAGAAACTGGATGAATGGTGAGAGAAGGAGCATTAGTTGGCTAGTGGGACTGAGTCCTAGTTGTCTTCCCCCATATCCATTCTCCTCCTTTCCTATAGTAATAGAAGTATAAGCTGAGCACTTGGCCAGCCTCCCTTGCAGCTACGTGTGACAGTGTAACTAGATTCTGGCTAACAGGTTATCAGCAGGAGTGATAGGTGCAGGTGTTTAGAAATAGTTCTAAAAGGAAGTGGATATGTTCACCACTTTCCCTTTCCCTGCAGGCTGGAGGGTAGATGTGGTGTTGAGCCACTATGGACTGCATGGGTAAGGACAACATCCTAGGATTAACAGATAAATAATCTAGAAGGAGTCTTGATCCTCAACATTGACAAACTGCCATCCCAGCCCTTAGTGCCTATATCGAGTGGTAAGTGAGAGGGAGCATTCCCTCCGAGAGGCGCAGGGGAGTCATTTGCTCTAGGGCATCCACAGCACTGATTGGAGATTCTGGCATTTGTTCCACCTGAGGTAGAAATAGTTCCTTCAAATGTAAACTTACCTTATTCACACATTTGCATAAGTGAGGAGTATTTTTTTGGAAGAACTTTGAGAGAACAAGTACAGCAGTGGGAGAAGCAACTTTCTTTTCATATGTCATACAGGGACACTCAAGAATTTGGCCAACCATATTCTGAAAGAATATGGGGTTTGCTGCAAATCCAGAAAGCTGCTGGTAGATCTTACAGTTGGTGTGGGGGAGGTATTAAAAAACACTAATATTTCTGGAATGGAAGCTTTAATTGAATGCAAGAAAGATACTATAACTTAGAACAAATTGCCTTTGAAATCAAATACATCTTTTGCAGATGAACTGACCTGGCTTTTTGGCTTGCTCTTTTCGAAATAATCCCCATGGAAGAATGAGTCATTGCATCAGCTCCAAATTCACAGCATCGTTCTCTTCCCTGGTATAGCAATAAGCAAAGATCTTAGAACCAGACTTGGGGAGGAGGAGGTAGAACTGATGGTTTTCAGATTCTGTATTCTTTCACGATGGAGGGTTAAGTGTCATTGCTTTAAAAATTGAGATGAAATTCACATAACATAAAATCAACCATTTTAAAGTGAAAAATTCAATGGTATTTAATGTATTCACTATGTTGTACAATGATCTAGTTCCAAAATATTTAATACCCCCCCCCCAAAAGGGACCCCATACCCATTAAGCAGTTACTCCTCATTCTTCTGCTTTCCAGACCCTGGCAACCACCAATCTGCGTTTCATCTTTATGGACTTACCTATTTGGATACTTCACATAAATGGAATCATGCAATATGTGACCTGTAGTGTCTGGCTTCTCCCACTTAGTATCATGTTTCTGAGCTTCATCCAATTGGTAGCACGTATATCAGTACTTCATTGCATTTTGTGGCTAAATAATATTCCATTGTATGCATATACCACAGTTCATTTATCCATGTGCATGCAAGCATCTGTTTGAGTACTGAGTGCCATTTTAACGAATTTAAAACTCCAGACTCAGTGGAGAATTAGGCACATCCAAAAGTCCTAGTTCTTGTTCTTCTTCGACTTGTCAGAGGAACAGGCCACCATGAAGGTGCTGCCACATTGCACACATTCGGTTCTAATGGTCCCCCAGAGCTGTATAAGAGAGTGGTTCTGCGTGTAAAGGAGAGGGGCAGAATCACAGACCCTGACCTTCCTCCTTGCTGTGGTCACTTTCTTTCTTTGAAAATCCAGGCAGGTGCGCTGTTGAGTCAGGCTGAAGCCCCATTTCCTCTCCCTGTGGTGTTATCTGCCAGGTTGTCCTATTGCTGTTCTTTTCAGCTGGCTCAAGGCCAATTGTGCCCACACCTTCTGAAAAATGCCTTCTTGGCTATATCGGATAAAGAAAACTTCTCAGATTAGACCAAAAGGGACCCCAGGCTATTTATTGAGCATCAACTGGGAACTGGACACTGTCTTACTTAATCCATTAGACAGCCCTGTGAGGAAGACACTGTATTCCCATTGTATAGATGAGGAAATTGAGGTCAGCTAATTGTTGATACTTTCCTAAGTTTACTCAGTCACTAAATGGTGAGGTCAAGGGTCAAACTCAGGCAACGTGACTCCATGATGGGGCTCTTCGCCCCAACTCCCACAAGGACCTGCTGCTAGGTAGGCCAGAGATTTGGCTGGAGACTGGATGAGTGATGTTGGCAGGGAGGCAGGAGAGGGCTTGCAGTCTGGATCAAAGCAACAGCAAACTGAAGCAGAAGGGCAGGCAAGGCCCAACAGGGTTCAGGAAGGGATGGCTCTAGATCAGAATTGGTTCTAGCATGGAGCACTGCACACAGCACAGCTCACTCTAGGATGGTCGATTTGTTAATAAGGAATGGCTTGGACCAAGGGACACCTGTGACAATCAACTTTGAAGCTCCATCCTTCCCAAGATGTGCTGACCATCCCTGCATAATCAGCACCTAACACAATGCTTGGCATGTGGTTGTTGCTCAATAAAGGCCTGTTGAGGAGGATGAATGAACACGCATGTGTGTATCATTACAATTTCTCTACAGTTAGGACACTACATTGGCCTCCTCTCAGGTGGTGCCATGGCGCCTATTTTGTTACCTGGATCCATAATGCCTCAGACAACTTCTAAGGGCCACTAATAGGGTGTATTAGTTTCCTGGGACTGCTGTAACAAGTTATCACTAACTTGGTGGCTTAAAACGACAGAAATTATCTCCCAGATGTTTGAAATAGGTGTTTGAAGCCTGTAGAGAACCCTTCCTTGCCTCTTCTAGCTCCTGGTGGCTCCAGATGTGCTTTGGCTAGTGACTGAAGAACTCCAGTCTCTTCATCTTCACATGGCCTTCTTTTCTGTCTCAAATGTCAGTTCTGTCTTTCTCTTACAAGGACTCTCGTTACTGGGTTGAGGGCTCATTTAGAGAATCAGTATGATCTCATCTCAAGATCCTAAATTTAATTATAACTGAAAAGACCCCTTTTCCTCATAAAGTCATATGCACAGGTTCCAACGATTAGGGTGTGGGCATACATTTTTTTGTGTGCGGGGTCGGTGGTGGGGGGGCACCATTCGACCTATATCCAGGGCCAAAGCCCCAAACAGAGGCAAAGAGGAACCACTGGCTCTGGTGGGGCTGCCCTTCTCCCTCACTATTATTGCGCAGTGGGCTGCTCCCCGGGCCCTGGACTCTCCACTGCAACCGCAAGAATACTGTAAACTATCGAGGAAGAGTCACAGGGCACCCCAGGAATTAAGAGAAGGAGTCCAGATTCCCCGGTGTGCTCACTTGGTCCTCACAAGGGTATTTTGGCTGAGTCAGGCCACGATGAGCTGTGTTGGCTCATTTTAGGAGCTCGTTAGAAATTCCTCGATAACCCTGGAGGTAGGACAGGTAGCAAGGCTTCTCTAGGGATCAGGGGCTGGATAGTTAGAAGAGCTGGGCAGGGGAGTGATAAGGGTGGGTTGGAAAACCTAACCTTCTCTGGCTGCTCTGAAGCCACATTTCCCCTTCCCTTCTCTCTGCAGCGGCCTATTCTCCAACAGCATCCTCAGCACCTGGACCACCAATCCGGGATCTAGGCTATGGTCCTGGAAACGTGTGACGGTTCATTTTATGTGTCAACTTGCTTGGGCTGAAGTGCCCAGATATTTGGTCGAACATTATTCTGGATATTTCCATGAGGTTGGTTTAGATGAGTTTTACATTGAACTCAATGGACTTTGTCTAAAGCAGATTGCCTCGTTAATGTGAGTGGGCCTCATCCAATTAGACGAAGATCTGAATAGAACAAAACGCTGACCTACCCCAAGGAAGTGAATTCTGTATCAGACAGCCTTTGGACCTGAACTGCAACATTGGTTCATCCTTAGGTCTCTAGCCTCCTAGCCTGTCCTGCTGATTTTGGACTTGACAAGCCTCCATAATCACGTGAGCCAATTCCTTAAAATCTTTCTTTCTTCCTCTCTCCCCCCGCCTCTCTCTCTGGAGTTGGTGTATTGGTTCTGCTTCTCTGGAGAATTCTCCACCTTCCCAACTAGATAGAACAACTGTCTCAAGGGTGAGGCAGGCTCTGCTTTATGCTTTGCGCTCAGCTCTCCCTCTGGTCTCCAGCTAGTCCCCACGGTTTTTAGCTTAGAGAAAACTTGGCTTTTAACATACATAAGATTTGCATAGTGGGTCTGTAATATAGTTCTTTGTTTCAAACTGCTGATTACAATTATACCCCAGCCAAGAGCCATCCCACCCATTTGCACAACAGGATTCGTGAAGAGGGAACACTTGAATATGAGAAATGGCAGGAGCAGGATAATGGTACTGGCCCAGAAGAATGGTGTCCAGAGGGGTCAGCCAGCTGAATTGCTCTGAGAAGGGCAGCAGCAACTCAAGAGAAAGATTCTGCTGGGTGATGGCTAATCAAGTTCTCGCAATAAGCAAGGTGAACCCAGGAATGTCATCTCCATGTGGGTAAAGACCTACCTGGCAGGATCTGAAATCAAACACCACGTAACCAGGAGTGTGTGTGAGTGTGTGAAAGAAACGAGAGTTGGCTTGACAAATTTTATGCACCAGGGGAATTGTTCCAGCTGTCTTTTAGCCCTGTTTCTGCCGCTTGGTAAAGGACGTGTCAGCCTTCCCCAGAGAAACCCATGCCCAGCGCTTCGACAGTCCAGCACAAGGTAACGGGAGCAAGCATCTTCTAGCCTGCAGGCTGATAGAGAGTCCTCTTCTCTGTGACCCTGGAAGGACACTGCGTATCCTGAAGGTCTAGAGGGGGAGAGAGACCCAATCAATCTCAAGGATTCTTATGCCAGCCACATAAAGCACACGCAGACTTTAGAAATGTAGAATAAAATTGTGAAGATTTTGAAATTTAGTGGTTCTGGTGAGCTTAACCATCTGTCTTTGTTTTTCGGGAGGCTACTTACAACTCCGTAGAGGTAGATGTTTGCTTGTAGGAAACTAATTGTAATAATTCTCTGATACAGAAATGTGAATCGTGCCCTCTGGAATGCAGCCGATTATCACTCCGTGGATATGGAACAGTATTGCACTCGTTTGTCAATTCGCTTTAACATTCTTATCTAGCTTCAAATGTGTGGGACTCAGAGTTCTTTTGGACCTCTCTTTGGTAATACCTACTTGATTCTCTTGTTAATTAATGAGTTAAATGAAATCTTCGACATGTGATCATTTTGAGTCATAATTTTACCTTTTTCATTAAAAAAAAGTTGTCTTTTAAAAGAGCCCAACCTCTCTCAACTCTCCCCCAAATGAGATGCCGTCATCTCATTTAATTTCCTCCACAAACAATAAATCCATTAACATGTATTAAGATTATATTATGGAGGTTTAATATGTACACAGAATGGAACTGAACCTTACAAATAAGTAGAAGCATTTCAAAATTTTCTTCCTTTCTTTTTTCTACTACAGGTTTATTGAATATGCTAAATTTAAAAATCAAATTGAAAAGATCGGCATACTCTCGATACGAGAAAGAAAAATGACATCGATTCATCTTTTAGAAAATATGGAAGGGTTTCCCATTTGTTCATGTGTTCTGCTGTGTCCTTCTGGAACATTTTTGTTTGTTTTTTTGTGGTCTAATTGACATATAATATTATATTAGTTTCAGGCGTATGACACATGATTCAAATATTTGTATACATTGCAAAATGATTACCACAATAAGTCTAGTTAGCATCCGTCACCATATGTAGTTACAAATTTTTTTTTCTTGTGTCAAGAACTTTTAAGATTTACTCTCTTAGCAACTATTAAATATGCAGTATGGTGTTGTTACCTACAGTCGCTGTGCTTTACTCTTCCCTTCCTTTATCAAGGTGGAATATTTAGAAGGACCAGACATACGTATACAAACTTGCCTTTCCCTCCTCTGTCAGTTGGGCTCAGTGGTTCCCAACGTCGAGGTATGTAAGAAGTACTATATAGAATTTTGAACCCAGGCTGTGAATACTGTCCATGAAAGAGACTTAAAGGCCTTATCGTATTTTAAGGAACACCAGTGGTAATGTTGACAGTATGAAGGTTTTTGTCTTTCTTGATTCTAAAACTACCAGACCATCTTCTTCTCTCTACAAAATATGACTGCACCATAATTGCATTTAGAGTCAAGGTGT
The DNA here is from genome assembly GCF_000325575.1 of Pteropus alecto. Classification (NCBI taxonomy): domain Eukaryota; kingdom Metazoa; phylum Chordata; class Mammalia; order Chiroptera; family Pteropodidae; genus Pteropus; species Pteropus alecto. The sequence continues at coordinate 21,282,237 of NW_006439568.1, read as the reverse complement.
CTGGGCTCCTCATGCCGTTAGTTGCTTTTACCTCACATTGCATTTTCCTATGAAGATGGGTCTCAGCTGACTGAGGTCCTGGCTTAAAAAAGAAAAAGAACATTATTGAGTTGAAATTCTCATAACATTAAATTAACCATTTCAAAATGTACAATTCAGTGGCATTTAGTACCTTCACAATGTTATGCAACTACCACTTCTATGAAGTTCCAAAACATTGCTGAAGGAGCCCTGAGCCCCTTAGGCAGCCACCCCTCATTGCCCTCTTCCCCCAGCCGCTGGCAACTACCAATCTGTTTTCTGTCTTTATGCATTTACCTATTCTGGATATTTCATATAAATGACATCATGCCAAAGGACCCAGCAATTTCATTCCTAGATATAAACCTGAAAGAATTGGCAACGGGTACTCAAACAGATACTTGTACATAAATGTCCATAGCGGCTATAACTATTAAGCCTTCCCTGGGCACTCTCTGCCTCTTCTTGGTTCTGCAGGTAAATTTTTCATCAGTTGGGCTGGACAGGCAAAAGCCAAAATGAGTTCAGGGGCGGGAGACAGGGGTGGTGACTGGTTACTCCGTTTAGGGCTCTGCTCCCTGAGCATGACAACCCAGTGTGACTGGCGAATTCTACACACCAAGGGGTGCTGGACAATAATGAATCAAACATAGCCAGAAATGGGGAGGCCTGGCAGGCACCCCAGGCACTGTCAGGAGATTCACCGAGTTCACAGGAAGCTGGGAGTGTCTGTTGTGGAAGCCACAGAAATGGGAATAGTCCAGGGAATAGTCCTTCTGCTCAGAGATGGGCATTGCCTTGAAGCTTGTTGTCTAAGTGAGCTAGGTTTCCAACCTAAGGGAAAATTGTGCAAGGGAACCTGCTTCTGGGTGGGGCGTGGTTCTTGTGGTCCTCACGGCTGCTACCAGTAATGAGCCCAAGGCTGGCAGATCCACTGGTAAAGCAGACCTCTTTTTAAATCTGTTCCCGACTCATTAATTGTGAGGCATTTTATTCCAGCCCTCTGTGGGCTCAGGGGCCAGGCTGGCATGACAATCTCTGGTTTGCAAATGAGGAAAGTGAAGCTGAGACCATTACCAAAGTTATTTTCCCTGCTCCCACTTCCAGCAATTATTATAAAGTACACTCATTATCTTTACAATGGTTTGGAGATTAAAACTTAATTTGGTTTGTTATTTCTGTGGCTTTGCCTAATAGCGTTTGTACCTGCACCAGCCCCACTAGGCTATGAAGCCAACACCTCCTTAAATCACCAGAGGATGTAGTTTGTGTCCTCATCTTAATTCCTATTGGTCTGGCCAGAGGCAGTTTTCATGAGAACATTTTAATGGGTCACCAGGGTTCTCTGTGGGGACAGCTGTCTCTATAACAGGCAAAATTGGACTCTCTTATGAGAAAAGCTGGCCTGAAGGAAAAATGATCAGGCTTGAATCCTAAAATACAGTGGGTGATAGTTTGCACCCTTTGTTGAAAACAAATGCAAATGAAGCCACCCTCCTTTTCAGGTGAGGTATGATCGTGTACAGCTGGGAAGTAGACAGATGTGGGTTCAAATCCTGACTCTGCCAGTGTGTTATTTGGACAAGATCTCTAATCTCACTGAACCTCAGTGTGCAGTGGGGTGACAAGGTGATTGTACCATTGAATAAAATAATTTATGGAAGTACCTGACAAGTTATAGGTGCTCAAAGATGATAGTATTATTATTCATTTTAACGCATTGGTCTGAGTTGACCAAAAGGATCAAATAATTTGGAGACTCTTTAGTCTTAGAAGCTGTGGCTTATGTGATGTCAGATGTCATAGAACTCTCCAGACCTCAACATGGCAGCGATCTGTGCTTCTCGACTGTAATACTGGCACCTCCACGCATCCATGTGGTTTACTTAATTATTTGGGAGCCTAGCCAAGTTAAAGTAACATTTCTAAGTCTGCAATTCCTGGGGGAACAGGGTCCAGAGAAGCCAGTGGGAGGGCACAGTAAGATAGGAGAGTGGGAAAAGAACAGTGGTTTTTCCCTATGTTGCGTTCAAAGCTCTTTTGGCTCTACGTGAGTTATCCAAATACCTTTCTGTATGTCAGTCATTCAACAAATGTTAACAGCACCAGTTCTGTGATTGGCCGATATTCTAGTACCTCTTCACACACATGTTCCTCCCTCCTTTCTGCCTGCTGTCTTAGGAAGGTCACTAAAAGATAATACACTCTTTTCTCCCTAAGAAGAGAGAGAGAGAGGGGCATGTGAGATAGTTGGAGGATGGTGTGAACAAAGAGGGTGTCTGCGCCGAGGAAAACAAGTTCAGAAAGGAGGTGGGGGTGGGGAATAGAATTGTTTAGACACACTGCCTCCTGCCACGGAGCACTGTTCTCTTCCCTAGCCCGTGCGCTGCTGCTGAAAATCCCCCCGTGGTAGCTCTGCCATGCAGGCAAAAGCTGTGAATAACCTTGGCCAGATTTTCCCCAGGGATTAGAAAATTGCATGCTCGTGTGTGCGTGTGCGCGCGCGCACGTGCACACGTGTGTTGCAGTGTTTCTCCATCCTCGGATAGAAGAAACGCTTCCATTTAGCCCAATCACGCTCAGGCTTCCTTTCTGCAAACATTTTCTCCGTCAGGCTCTGGGGACTGGAGAGGTGTGGCCCTGCCACGAAGAAATAAGAGCACAACCAGGGACTCGAGGGAGTGGGGAGGGGTGGGATCTGGGAGGCACCCGGCAAAGGAAAAGACAAATACAGGCAAGAGGGGAGTCGGTGCCTTCCTGCCTGGCTTGTTTATTATTGCAGCTTAAGTAGGAGGAATGTGCAGACCCTTCTGTTGTGGCA
>NW_006439568.1:21271604-21279350 GCF_000325575.1 Pteropus alecto | reverse complement strand
CCCCCACCCTCCGCCCTCCCGTTTTTCCTTTCTCTTCAGCATTCCTCTCCCTCGATTCCCCAAGAGCCCAAGACAAATTCCAAGTACCAGCAGCACTTTTATAGGCTCTCTGGGTGATTTGTTTAATTAAAGCCCAGGACATATGTTGATTCTGGTATAGGTGGAGAAATGGAATGAAAATGAGAGGTCAAGTGAATTAATTACCCACGGCCAGATCCATAAGCTCCCCTGATTTCTTGTGTTCTTTATTAGCCAAAGAAAGGAGCAAAATGGAGAATCGTGGCTAGATTTTTAGTTCTGTTCGGCAGTTTGCATGCAAAACAAAAGTTATGGATTAATTATGGTACAGGATGTTAAGCAAAATGTATTACATATCTTTTTATAGGTTGGATCCCAACTCGATTGAAATGGCAATTTAATTTATATTGCCTTTGTTGTTTTTGCAACTTAATCAGACCTGCTGTCTCGCTGCACCAGCCCCTGGAAAACATGCTTCTGAGTCTTGGAAAGTGAGTCCTGCTATTACACTGTGATTATTTTTATGGCATCAACCCTTCGAAGAAAAGGAATTGGTGATTTAGTTGGGTATTTAGTATTATGATGTTTTTAATATTATTCATCTATGTCTTCAAACGATCATAGGAAATGGCTGTGCAAAACAATACAATATGCCCAGTAAAATCCTCCCTATCCTACCCGCCAAGAACACCTGGAATTTGCCTGTTTTGAAATTTCTGCGTATGCACTAGATCCATTGTGATCTTTTTTTTCTTTTTTAATCTAAAAGTATGACTTTTTTAGTGGTATGGTATATTGTAGAACCGTATCCTATATATAAATACATTTTTAAATGCTTCATTCACTTTCTCACTTATTGAGTGCCTATTATATGTAGGTTTTGCTGGTGGTGCAGGAGACACAAAGTTACATCCCTGGGTGACCAGCTTCCCCTCTTCTGCAGACAGTTAGCCTCCTGGTAACACCCTGTACCTTGATATTCAATCAGAGATGTCTGATGGAAAAATGGTCCTTGGACACTCTAGGTTTTCATTTATCAACTCACCAGCCTCGTGGAAACAGACCATCCCCTCCCTGATGGGTCCAGCAAGGGCCTGGACAGGCTGCTTATTGTATCTCCAAGTTTGGGTCACGTGACCACACGCATCTCCGTGGCTGAGGGTAGTGGGCTCTGCTTAGACAGCCTGGTTAAATGTCTACTCATATAGGTGAAGGGGTCATTTTCTCACAAGCACGTGGTTTCTAAAAAGGGTAGTTCTCCCAAAATAAGGTAGATAGGACATCACCCCAAAAGGCAGTAGGTGGCTACTGTACAGCTCAAACCTCCCTCATGAGCACCAGACCTGAATTATCTGATTGCTTACTCGGCATCCCCACTTGAATGTCTTACACGCACCTCCAAGTTACCATATCGACCACTGTTCAGTAGCACACATGCAAAAGGACTCATCGTCCTTCTCTACAAATTTACATCTTCCCTGGTGTACCTCATCTTGGTGAAGCATATCAGAATATACCCAACCGCCCAAATCAGGACCTGGCCATTGATTTACAGACCTCAAGTCCCTTTGCCCCTGTGGTCAATCTCTCACCAGTTCTAAAATATTTCTTGTCTCTGTCCCTATTCTCTAGCCTGACTGCTGCCTTTTTGGTTCATATTGTCATCACCTTACCCAGATGACTGCAAGGGCCTCCTAACTGGCTTTCTTCTCTCTGGCCTTTCCCTCCCCCAATCCTGGTAGATCTTTTCAGAACTAAAATATGACTATGTCCCTTGTCTGTTTTAAATCATTCAGTGACTTCCCAATGCCTTCGGGATAAAGTACGAGCTTTTAGAACTTGGCATATAAAGCTTCATCTTTCATGCAAATCCCCCCCACCTGGCTTGGGGACTGTTTCTCTGGCTCTCACAGCCTCTTCACTACACTGATAATACTATGACGTCTGTTTGCTTGCCTGACTTTCTCCCTAAGCTGGAACTCTTTTAAGAGCCAAGATTTTCTAGTTTGGCTCACTCACCACCCATTCTAAACCCTTCAAATCTTGCTTTCTTGTTTGAGCTGGAAAGCTAAAAGTTGCATTCACAAGATTCCCTTATAGCCAGGATGTAGGAACGTGATATGTTACATCAAGCAGATATACCTATATGACACTTCAAATAGAAGCAGACAATGAAGGTTGGGTCTTCTAGAAAGCTTGGTGGTGATATCTGGTTCTTCTGGGACAGTTATAGTTGAGTTTCTAGGGTCCAGCCCCTAGAACAGGGTGCCTATGGTGATGGTGTTTCCACTAGATCATCACCTTGGTGTGGCTGGTCATTTTTCTTAGTCCACATAGTTCCCAGCTACATTGCTGCTGCTCATAAGGACATCAAGCCTGGCCCCGGCCCTTCTCAAGATTCTGTGAGCTATCTAATTTTCTGTAATAAAACTCTCTGCTAAAACTCTGCTTAAACTAGAGTGGATACTGTTGCCTGCAAGTATGCACCCTGATTAATATATATATTAATAATGATGCATTAGGCATCTTTGTGTCTGCAGTGCCCAGCACAATGCTCGGTTCATGAGAGATTCCACATGCATTACTAAATAAATGTTTGAATGAATACATTTCTCTTAGAGTGCTTACTGTATAATATGGGAGGCACACGTGAGAACAAACATCTCAAGGCAACAGATTACAATAGAGTTATAGAGTCATATGGTAATGGAGTACAAAGGTTATGAAAATGTAAAGATGAGAGCATTAAGGTCATTCCAAGGAAGGAAGGTAACATTTGAGACTGGCCTTTAGAAATGAGTAGCAATTTGTTAGCTAGACGAGATAAAGGTCATTCTAGGCAGGAGAATGGTGTACCTTTCTGGTACTTTCTAGATACTGGATACTGAACTATGTCACTTACATATATCATCTTATTTAATCCTCGCTGTTGTCATTACTTCCATTTTACAGGTTGAGCGACTTGCCCAAGGCATAGAGTTGCAAGTGGCAGAACTTATATTCTCATTGACATCTCTGTGACTAACATGCTAAACAGTTTAGACTTAATCCTCAAATTAACAAAAATCAATCAAGGTCAGACAATAATATGATTAGATTGTTATTGCCAAAAGATTAGAGAAGGGAACTCGACTGGAAGGACTAGTTAGGGGTCCAGAGGAGAGATGATCCCAGCCCATAAGACAAGAGAATGGGGAGGATCGAATATATACGAGAAATATTTTAAAGGCGCAATAGGCAAAACTTGGAGACCAACCCCGTGTTGCAGAATGGGGAGGCAACATGAGTCAAATGTGAGGCCAAGATACAAGCTTAGGCAGTTGGGTGGATGGTGGCATCATTAATAAAAATAGAAAAAAACGGCAAGGAAGCTGGTTTGGGGTTAATTAATAATTTTGGTTTTAGATGTGTTAAGATTTGATTTTTATAGAACAATAGCTTGAAGATCATCAAGACATTCATTTGCCCAAAATGTAGTCCCCGCGACCCTGGAGCAAAGCCTGGTGCTCTGGGTGTCTTGGCAGCTGTTCAAGCATGACTGGAATCTGGCTCAGCATTAGGCTGATGAGCACAGAGCCTTGCGTTGCTGCATATTTAAAATTACTTGTCAGGCAATGGAGCTGCGGAGAAGAAAGGCTCTGACTGGGGACGGCAAACATCCGCGCCGTTCAATAATTCAGCACAGAGCCTTTCTTGGCTGCAGAGTTACCATCACAAGGAGAATTTTAAAGTCAACCCCAATTTCCTTGCTAAGTCATGCCTGGGCAAGCTGGAGAGTCGCCAAAAGACAAGAGAAAACTCCAGGCCTCTTCATAAACAGGCCCTGAGAGATAACGGGTATTGCACGATAAAGCTGTCAGCAGTGCCGGCACATGACTCATTTGCATATGTCACTTCCTTCAGCACACTCCAGCTAGCAGGCCGTGAGTCCAAATCCTGTGGACAAATAAAGCTGCCCAGAACAATCTCTTACAATCAGATTCAGGTTTTATTCTATGCGGGGTCTCGCCCCATATCCCTCATCCTCACGCTGCTCTGGACCAACTCACAGCCCCTCCAACCAGAATGGAGCTTTTCTAAGGGAGGGGCATTTCAGAGGAGGGCCTTGGGTTGGCCCTTTTGTGGGGCTGGACAGCGGAGATGCTGGAACACTGCTACCTCTACCACCAGCAGCCAACTTCCAAAGCTCTGGGAAGACTGACAAAATCAGTTTTCTCAGCACATTGTCTCCCCGATGCCCTCAGGCATTGCTACTGTGCCTCCTTAATTAGACCTGAAGCCCTGTCGTACCCAGACTTGGGGATCAATTACAAAGCAGGGGACCTGTAAAGAGACATTGATCAGGCATGCACAGCCCTGCCCAAGGTATGGTATTGATGCTTGTTGACTAGTTAGCTGCCGGGTTAGGGCTGGATTCAGGCCTTCAATCTTTTTCTTTTTTTTGAGTTAGACACTGGGCAAGGCTGCTCCCAGTCAGAAGGATCTGGCCTGGGTGCTTGAGGGCACTCACCTGGCCTGCTTGGCCTCCCTAAGGGCCAAATGACCCATATCTCAACTGGCTTATAACCCATTAACAGAGCCAGCAGCAAGAAGAAACTAACAAACACGTCTTTTCTTTTGGGCTGGCTCAGCCCTGCACGAGGATGCCAGGCTTGGTGGATAGGACACAGGCTGGATTTCAGCTCCCGGGCCCCCTCTGCCAGGTTCTTTGTGCCAGCCATCAGCTGCACAGCTATAGGTGGGTCCCTGCCTATGACTGGCTGTGATATGCCAGCCAATGAATCCTGCTTTAGAGACCCTTCTGCAGTCCCTCATCCCCACTATGTAATTCAAAATAAAAATAATAGTGAGTCTTAAAATACAAAATTTACATGAATTTTGAAATTAAAATGACTTTACTTTGGATGTTTAGACTACAAAATTTTGGTTCAGTTCTCACTGCAGATGGACGTTTTTTTAGTTTTGTGGAAGGCGCCTGCTGCTCTGGGCTCTAAGCTCATGTGTAGGGCTCCCACTGGGCATCTCTGCTCCGTGCCTGGGGCCTGGCCCCTGCCTCTCTGGCCCACCGCATCCTCCCTCAGTATGCCCAGCTCCTACTTTCCCATTTGTATTGGTTCCCAGAGTTTGGAGGAACTTGAAATGGTCCATCCCAAGAGCCACACAGTTTTGTGTATGATCTTGTGTTAAGACCCCTAATATTTCCCTAGTCTAATTTTGTTTTCACTGTGTATTATGTTTATTTTCTTCGCCTTAAGGTAATAATTTACATACAGCAAAACACACTCTTTTTAGGGTACACTCCTGCATTTTTTGACAAATATATGTAATTATATAACCACCACCACAATCAAGATATAGAGCAGATCCATAACCCCAAAAAGTTATCACCAGGACCTTGATTTTTGTCATATATTCTAGGCTCTAGCAAATGGAAAATCTAGCCTTGTTTTCGAATCTCTAGAGTGTTTCTCTGCTTTCTGCTGTTATTCCCCACCTGAAGCAATGCATGCCAGAGAACTCAGGGGGAGATACTCGGGGACGGTTAGGAAATTCAGAAGCAGGAATCTCAGTTAATACTCCAATATCTAAGCCCTCCTGCCTAGCCAAAGATAGAGCCACAAGAAATGTTGATGAATCAGTGAATAAATTTCTGAATGAATGAAGCAACCTAAGAGTAGAAAGGTAGGTGTTGTTTTCTTCTCAGTCCTTTCTGGGTACCAGGAATCACCAAAGAGACTTTGAAGCTGGGCAGCTGGTCCTATGTCTTCATCCAGGCTGCAGCCCTATGCCTTTGCTCTCCTAGCTGCTGGGGAATTTTGGGGTTGACTTCAGCCCGAGGCGAGGTCTGTGTCCTGCATTCCTGTCTCCAACATTGCTCAGTGTAGTCTCGTAGGCTCTTCCGGGAACAAAGACGTGTCTCCTGGGCCCATCCTTGCTCTGCCTGCCACAATCCACCCAACACACCAGCCCCTCAAAGCTTTTCTCCCCACAAGAAAAAATGGATTCACTTGGACTCCTAATTATACAAGTGTCAGCGAAGGACCCGTTCGAATTTTGTTAATTATAAAATTTAATCTTCCCAGGAAATGAGATCAATGCTCCCTTCTTCACTTTGTCTGCAGCCAAAGGATCTGTATCAGCAACCATGGGTGGGGATGGTATGTCTTTACAGAAGGAAAAGATTACGATTGATTTGTAGTGATGTCTGTATGAGATAGGGGTACTTTCGATGTTACTTCTCCAAGATGTTAGAGAAACACCCTTCTGTGGCAAGTCTCCCATTCTTCTCGGAGGCCCGGTTGCTGATGCCGTCTCTTCTAGAAGGGCTCCGTCTGGAAGCAGCCGTGTAACGCATTCTTTTCGTTACCAGGTTGAGAAAGTAAGATGAAGGTACTGCTACGGTACTCTGTGCCGGAGGAAAATCAACACAGGTGGCCGAACTGGCCTTCGGTTCTCATCGAAGGTCTTGGCAGCAAGTCCAGGGATGCTTTCGCTTTTTAGGGTCCTGATGGAGGTGTGTGCTGTGTGAGACAATGAACCACACGGGTCCCACCTCATTGCTTCCTCTGATGAACAAAAACCAGGCAGCCCGGCCTTGAGAATTCTAAGCTGCAAAGGGAAAATGAGCAGTCCCAACTCATATCCACTTGGCTGTTGCACGTGCTGGCCCTACCGGGGTGGGCTGTCCATGGAGGGTTTGGTCATTTCTTGCTTTTGTTAACTGGTCACAATAAAAAATGAGGACAGAATCCCTGGGCTTTGAGTAAGAATTGGCTGAAGTACCTGGCAGAGCTCTTCCTCCCCCTCCCCCACCCCCATAGGGGGTAGACAGGTCTCTGAGTGCCCAGTGGAAGCAAAGATTGAACAAAGAGGTGCATTTTCTTCCTGCAGGGCTCCTGGGGACCCCTGAGGGGACAAATTTGGGGAACAGCAGCCAAGAGAAGGCTGCTGAGGGCCAAGCTCTGATGATCTCCGGTCCTCACTCACTGCAGATTAAAGCAACCTCACTGTGTCCAGATCATATAAATATTGAATAAGGCTGCTTGGGAGATTTGAGATGCTTAAAGGAGTTGGACGGAGCAGGAAGAATTCAGTGCCGACAATGGTATCAGAAAATGCTGACCCTCAGCTAAGAGCTAATACAGAAGTCAGCAACAAAAGAGTGAAAATAGATTCTATCAGGAATGGCTTCCATTCTTGGTTTACAATTTGCACATGTATTACTTCTGAGGTATAAGCTGTGCAGAAATTTGTCTGGGTCAGAACAATCAGAAAGAAGAAAGCACTCGTCTCTCAGTCAGATTTCCTAAAGTCTCCTCTTTTATTTGGAAGCCCAGCACGTTAACTCGAGGCTCTTTCTGCACAGCAGGAGAGCTCTCTGTGCCTTTCTGGGACACACGCTTTCAGGGGCTTCTCACGGGTGGGCCAGTCATTTTTGCTAGGAAGCTTTCCCCGACACCCCAGATCTGGGCCAGGCCCCCCTCTCTGCACCTCCTTTCCATCAGTGCGCACATGACTCTGGTTTGTACATGTGTCCATCTTTCCCACAAGCTATAGTGACCCGGCCAGTTTCAGTGCCATACTCACCATTACATCCCCTAGCAGAGTTCACAGTATGGAGTAGGTGCCCCCAAAACATGTATTAAATACACACATGAAAAAGAATGTATGGGGGAGTGGGCCGTGTGGAACAGCTGCTCCCGGGGCAGCCGCCCCGCCCCACCCCCC
>NW_006439568.1:21229717-21271547 GCF_000325575.1 Pteropus alecto | reverse complement strand
CCAACTGCTGCTTCTACCAGGAGATGAGCTGGGAATGCTCCTTTTGCAAAAGAGGAGTCCCAGGATAAAAGAGGTTTTATCCTCTGGCCCCTCTCTTTTCCTAGCGGTACCCACCAGTTGTTCAACCTGTCCACCCGAGAGCTTAACACATACGGGAGTCGACTTAGAAGACACGAAACTCCTCCCACGGCGGGTGAATCTGGGTACACAGCCCGGTGTGGTTTCTGCCGTGTGCTTCAGGGCTGAAGCACTTCCTGGGTCTCTTTCCAGGCTTTTCCGTTTCTCTCACCATCGCTGGCTGTTCTAAGTCCAGATTTGTGGGGTTTCTGACGTTCTTAATATTTTCCCTTACTTTCCTTGAAAAGGGCTCAGCTCTCTCTCACGTTTTTTCTCCTTTGTAGGTTCTTGGGAAAGCAGGCAGTATAAGGTCAGGGTGCCTAGACGTTTAGTTGAAATTGTCCTTATAACCCTCTGAAAGATGCTGTAGTCCCCACCCCCAGTCCCTGGTAGTCATACTGCGTCTTTCCCAGTTCTGTTCTCTGTCCTCCAGACCCTTCTGAAAGTATGGCCCACTGAATGCATATCCCCAGGCCTCACACCCCATCAGGGTTCACACTCCAGGGCCCACCCTCCACAACTCTGCCCTGCAGTAGCTTCCTCCCTCTGTCACACCATCTCCTGGGCCACACACTGCTGTGCTGCTCAGTCTCCCACTGATACTCCTCCCTAATGACTCACACTGCTGCACAGTCATTGGCCCACCCTGGGTCTCTTCAATTCACTATGATTTAGGGGAAGAGCCTCACAGTTTCAAATTGTGCCTCTACTCTGTCCTCACTTGCTCTTTGTCATGAGAAGGTGCCACAGGTCTTGAAAAGTTAAGCAGGAATTTGCTAGGAGTTCAAAGGGAAAAATCTCATTCCAGGAAGAGGAAACACCAGTACAAAGGCCCCAAGGAAGAAAATCAAATAAAGGAGGGACAGCCAGACACCTGGTGTGACCTGAGGAGGGGCGGGGGTGGCGTGGGTGGGGGGGAGTGTTGGGACAGAAGCTTAACCTTTAAAAAGATTTTATGGGAAATCATCAAAACATCTTTGGGCAAGAGTTATTGATTAGCTCTGTGTTTATTTTCAATGTTCCTCATATTACAGACAAAGGGCTAGTGTCTTTGATAAATAAAGACCTTAGAATTGATAAGAAAGTTGATTAGAAAAGTTAATCAGAAACTAACTTTTATTAAAAATAGCCGATAGCTCCATAGAAGGAGGTACAGAACATATGATCAGACAGTTCACAGGAAAGGAAATACAAATGGCTCTTAAACATATAAAAGATGTCCGACCTCACTCATAATAAGAGAAATGCAAATTAATTCTCTACTGAGATTTCATTTTCACCTATTATATTGGCAAAAATCCCAGAACTCGATAACATATTCTTTTGGCAGTCTCAAAAATTGCTGGTAGAAGTGTAAATTAGCACAACTATGCTGGAGGGCAATCCAGCAATATCAACCCAACTTGTAAATGCTTATTTGCCCTTTTCTTCTAGGATTTTGCTATAGATATACTGTAAATATGAGGTAATGTATATTCAGGGTTATTAATTATAGCATTGTTGTAATGGTAGAATATAGGAAGCAGCTTAGTGTCTATTAATAGGGTACCATTACATAGATGATGGTCTAACTAGATAATGGAATACCATGCAGCTGTGAAAAAGGATGGGATGGCTCTCTGTACCCATAGGAAGGAGTTCCGAGACATCCAAGACAGTTATTAGATGATTAAGCAAGAGGTAGGCCAGTCTATAAAGTTGGCACATTTCGTGTGAAATGGGGGTGGGGGGAGAAATGAGAATATATATTTGTGTTTTCTTATAAAAGCATAAAGGGATGTGGGATGAGTACAAAATGGTTGCCTGAGTGGAGGCGGGGGAGGAACGGGCAGAGAGGGGATAGATGTGAGGAAACTTCACTGTGAACCTTTTTACATTTTTTTGAATTTTGAATCATGTGAACATAAACCCTATTCGAACATTACATGAAAAAAATAGAGTTCTCATATTTTTTTTTTTTTTCAGAATAATTTTTCTGTTGTTTGGCTGCCCAGAGAGACCCAGCACCCGGTTGTATGACTTGTTACATTATCTCCAGTGTTAGAAAATATTCCCCTCAAATAAATTCATAAATGTCTTCTAAGCAGCGGCTCCCAACCTTTTTGGCACCAGGGACTGGTGCTCCTATGAGAGTCTAATGCCCGATGATCTGAGGTGGAGCTGAGGCGGCGATGCTAGCGCTGGGGAGCGGCTGCAAACACAGACGAAGCTTTGCTTGCTGGCCCGCTGCTCACCTCCTGCCGTGTGGCCCAGTTCCTAACAGGCCAAAGACTGGTACTGATCCACAGCTCGGGGATTGGGAAACCTTGCGTTAGAGGGTGACTGTCACCCAACTGTAAGTCATTACATCTTCCCGAGGTCGAAGATACCTCCCTGCCCTTCTGGGGGCTCTCATTTAGGTTTCTGAGTTCCTCGTGTGCTTCTTTCCCACTCGAGTTGAAATTTTCGGATGGTATTTCTTTTTAATAAAGCCAGTGTCTGCCTTTTATTCTGATGTCTTTCTCCTTTAGGCATTCTCTCCCTAAGATGATCTTGCCGAGAAGTTCTCGAGAACTGGTCACTCTTGGTGCTTTGTGATTGCTTTTCCAGACTCCAACATTATGCATATCAAATGTGGTTATCCAATTTGAACACCTTGTAAAAACATTTAAAATCACTTGGTGAAAATCCCTCAAACAAGAAGCAGCTGCATTGGAGAAAGAGCCAGCTGGTTGCTCACCGCTTTCTCGGAAGTGTGCTGAAGCACGATGTTCAAGAATTCCAGGAGGTGAAGGGCAAAACCACTCTACGGATACCCTTCAGCTGGGGTGCGATTGCCTGAGAAAATGGCTCTCTCCACATCCAGCTGCGTTCACAAAGTCGCCCTCTGTAGGAGGCAGAGTTGGAAGTTCTCCTAAGAGAGCTTCAGGTCTGGGCTTTTCTCCTGTTGGCCTCCTTGCTCTGTGTCTGTGACACCTGTCATTCAGGTCCAAGCTAACTTACCACCTGCACATCTGCAAACAGATGTTGAATGAAAGGTTTATAAGCTCAAGCCCAAGTAGGTCGACTCACTCCTCTGCTCGTCTCTAAATATGACTTTTTTTTTTTTTAAAGAGTTCTGTTCACTCACGTATAGTTGGTTTCATTTCTGGGATTAAAAAAAAAAAGTCTATATCTTGGATTATACACATGCACTCTCCAACCAGCTAGAAACTCCTGGAGTACAGGGCCACCTGTTTTTTATCTTTGTTCCCCCACAGTTGCTAACACACAGCCAATTTTCCATAAATACTTGTTGAATAAACAAATGAGCAACTGGTTCTCTAATACTTACTGTGTATTGAGATCAGCTCTGGCCAGTAGAAATTTCTGTGATGATGGATATATATAGCCACGTTGTCCAATATTGTAGCCACTAGCCACATGTGGCTACTGAGTACTTGAAATGTGGCTAGTGTGACTGAGGAACTGAATTGTTAATTTTAATTAATTTTATTTAAATGGTCACGTATAGCTAGTGACAACCATATTAAATGGTGTAGATTTAGGTTATTGTCTATATAATTCGATCATTTACATTGCTAAAACCAACTGTGTAGCCCTCTCGAGTTAACTTTTTGTATTTAGTACAGACCAGATATTTTCAACAGCAGTTTTGGAGGCAGTGAACAAGTATATTAGCACTTCCCATGGCACTTGCCGTCATCACCAGGAGAAAACAGGCCAGAAGGAGGAAGAGCGAATAGAAATTAGTTCTGCCTGTATTTTTTCTGAGAAAATCTTGTGTTCCCCAAGAGTGTAAGCGGTCAGCCTCTTGCTTTATGACTCACCCACAAGCCACCCTCTACGACTTCTCCAAGGCCCTGCCAACAGGTCAGGCACAGAGTCAAGGCTGAGTCTGAGGGAAGACTGCCACATGGTGAGTCATCTGCACCATTTCTTAGAACAGGTGTTCTTTGTGGAGCCTCCTTCGAGGGCGCCCCACCCAACTTGCCTTTACCTGCAGGGTGCCTGGAGCCCAAGGACGGGCAGGAGGTTCATTTCTGTTTGGGAATGTCTGGGGGGTGGTGTGGAGAGACCAAAGACTTGTGCCCAGAGATCCCACAGGGAACTGGATCCAGGGGTGGGTTTCATGATCCGGCCACTCTGGTGGATCTTGAAGTTGCTGCTGGTACCAGCAGAACCTTCAGCAACTTTAATGTCAAGCCGGGACCCTTTCTTCAGCACTGAGTCCGTCTGGTTCCACCCGGTGTTGCGGCATGCCGGAAAGCCTGGGGCTCTTCAGTCACAAGCCAGAGGGATGGCTGCAGAGTAGGCACATGTGTGTGTGTCATGATCCGGCCACTCTGGTGGATCTTGAAGTTGCTGCTGGTACCAGCAGAACCTTCAGCAACTTTAATGTCAAGCCGGGACCCTTTCTTCAGCACTGAGTCCGTCTGGTTCCACCCGGTGTTGCGGCATGCGGGAAAGCCTGGGGCTCTTCAGTCACCAGCCGGAGGGATGGCTGCAGAGTAGGCACATGTGTGCGTGCCCGTGTGTGTGATCCCCTAGGTGACATTGTCCTCTCTTGCAATAGGACAGAATCTTTACACCCAAGGTAAACAGGACTCGTTTCTGCTAAATGAAGGGAGCTCCCTTTGCCTCCTGGGAGGAAATGTCCATAGAGCAAGTCATGAAAATGTCCGTGATGCCAGGTGACTGAGTCAGAGGTCCCAGAGCTGCCAGCATCTTCCTTCTCATCCCTCAGGGCTACAGGCAAAAGGCACATGCCCCTTAGTCCCATGCCACGCAGCCCCTCTGAGATAGCCCATCCAGCTTGCTACCTCTCATTTGGAAGACAAAAAGACTGCAGGGCTGGGTCCCTGACACAGCAGAACTCATGAGGTGCCTGAGGCTCAGGGCAGTGTCTGGGTGCAGTCTTCGGTTGGTGATGAGCCATCTTCTGGAGCCTAGAATTGTTTCAACATATCTGACACACCCTAGAGGCCCAGCAGGCAAGGTGGGGGAACCCATGCTACACTTGACACATGGGAGAAGCTCTAGTTACCAGTTGCACAAACAACGCCTCATTCAGGGGCTCAGGTAAGTGTCAGGGTAACTTGTCACTCCACACTGATGCACCTTGCCCTTCCTTCACTCTGCCTCTTCTTCCAAACTCACCTTCGAAATCTTCAGTGCCAGGGCAGGCCTGTGTCTGGAGAAGAGCCGGGGTCTAGAGACCCAATCATCGCAAAAATAATGTGCCAACAGCATGGCAGTCTACTGTCAACTTGTCATTGGGGCTTTTGCATCTAAAAGTCCTATGGTTTCCATCACTGCCCTAATTTTTCAGAACTTCTCATCCTGGCAGATCGTGTGGCTATTTCTGGGTCAAGTATGACTTAAGAGATGGGTGTGAGTGGCTATTCCAAAAGACTCTTTTCAGATTTCCTGGAGAAGGATTCTGTCCTAGCTTACTGTTTGTGGCTCTGTGCATTTCTTGGGATGCTGAAGTTTACTATCTACAGAAATTATTTCCTAAATAAACAACACTTATTTAAGGGTAAGGGCATGTCTGGAAAGCGTAGTTACAGAATTTTAGATTTTGACTGCTGTTAGAGAAATTAGAGATCACAGCTTCATTTTTATGGTGAAAAAAAACAGCACCAGAGAGGTTAAGCAATTTGACCAAAGTCACTCCGCTTATAGACAGAGCTATTAGAACCTCAAGTAGGTATAAGTCAGTAGGTTGTGGTTGTCTTCAGATGAACATAGGGATGTACTCTGTACTCTCCACTTAGAAGAAAGGGTATGGATTCAAAATTTTTCTGGTTACTATTTTACCAGTATCAGATACTCTGAATTTTTTCATGCATTAAGCAAGGCGATAACCTATTCTCTTCTTTACTGGAAAATGTTTTGCTTTTGCTTTTCCCCTAAATTGCACCAGCTAATTTTTGTCATTTGGAATTCACCTGATTGACTGAATGTGGTCACAGGGGAAGACCCAAGTGAAGGTCTTGTTGCCAAAAGGGCAAGTAAAGCCAGCCTGGGACCGTCTTTACATCCAGGGCTCTGGATAGTGCCATATGTCAAAGATGTTGAGACCTCTTGGGAGGATGACCCCCAAGGCTGAACTGGGGACAATGCTTGTTCTTTCCTTTCTCCCTGATAATGTGCCTGTCAGCTCTCAGGAGATATGGACTGTCTTGGAACTGAGATGATAATGGGGGGCTGATACTTTTTTATGACTTACGTAAGCTTTGATCAAATGGACCCCTTTGACCTTGGTGAGAGATACCCAAAGCCTTTTTGCTATGGAATAGGATGCACACAAGATGAGTGAAGCCTCTGCTTTTTCTGTGGGCCAGATGGGTATCTCTCCTCATTCATCCTGGAAATGCAGGGACCAGAGCCTCTCAAAGTAAGGTCTGGTAAAATGATCAGTTAATGTTTTCCACAAGATTCTTTAGAGAAGGTTTTTCGCTTGTCCTGCTAGAGGTCATTCCAGTTCTGTTTATGAAATAGTTGCTAGTTAAGAATCTGGCTGTTATCCATTCTCTCTGTTGGGCCAGTTTTGTGGTGGGAATCCTGTTTTTCTGGAAATGTCAGGGTTATAAGCATAGTTACAGAATTCAACTGGCTCTTGAGCTGATGGTCCATGTATCCTGCTCATCTAGCACTGTGTTTTACACTGTTTTGTATTTTTTCCATTTTCTTCCGTTTCCCTTCTAGCACACAGCCTGATCATATTGTACATTCTACTAGACAACTTGAGTTTTAAAAGGCTTAAATTAGGTAGAAACATACATTTATAGTAATATATATATGGATTGTATATAGAATAAAAATGTGTAGTCAAAATATTGTGTTGCTTATTCAAGTTGGTAATGATAAATTTTATTTTACAAAAAATTATCTTTGTAAAAGACTTCTATTCAAAAGTCTAAAAGTTTTCAATAATGTCACTTAACAAATGCAGTAGCACATGTTGCAGAGACAGATAAGTTAGCTTGGAAGGTGCGAATTTTGCATTCACACATGTGAATAAGCCAAAAAACCCCTCTGAAAACTGAGAACCAAAGAAAAGGTGGAGAAATGCCACAGATATTAAACAGGTCCCTGAGTAGATGGTTTATCACCTTAGCATGTGTCGTGAGGATAAACTAGGCACAAATGTCCGTTATTTGGACAGATAAGGAGAAAGCGCATTTTGAGAATGCTCTCCCAGAGCTGGAGAGCTGTGGCTCAGAGGTGACCAACGCCACTATGTGCCACCCCAATGCCTGACACGTGGGGAAGCCCATGCCCCGAGAAGCACTTGAAGCTTGGGTACAACCGGAAGTTAAAGGAAGCATCTGGCTCCTGTTCTCTGAGTTCAGCTGGAAGTCAAAGGCAGAGTGGTGCCCAAGCATTTTATTTTATTTTAATTTTTAACAATAAGAGGGCTTACGCAGTCCCTGCTACGTCGACGTGATCTATGTGATCCACAGCTGCCAACGCAGAAGGCAGGAGATGGAGACTCAGACTCTGGAAAGTAGCACTTTATGGGAGATAATAAGCACGAATAGCTACCATTTTTATGTAGAAATTGCTCAGCCCTGGAAGGCTCTGTGAGGGGAGGAGCTGGAGGAAGGGATTGAAAGGAGGAATTGTTCTGCTCTCTTGGGTGCTGGTAGAAGATTAAATATCAGCAATAACACGTGCACTTAAATCGTTCCACTGGGCTGGAGAAATTTTGGCCCAAGGTCACTTATTTCCAGTTCTGAATAAAATGGTCTAAGTTGTTGCCTTAACATTTTTAGATGCATTTTTGAGCTGGACTTTGACCATGCTGTCAAGCAGGCTTTTGGGGAAATGTTAGCGTTGGAAACTGCTCCCTCTGCAAGGACCCTCGCTCATGGCCTGGAAGAGTTAACCCACTTTCCCAGCATCCTCCGCGTGCCTGGAGACTTCCCCACTCGCCTGTCCGAGTGGCTTTTGTCCTGGTTCCTGGTTGAAGCTCACAGAAGTCCCCACCTTTGCTTCTCTGAAAGACTCTACCAAGTCTGAGAAAAATAACAAACAAACCAACAAAACTCAACCAAACACACACACACACACACACACACACACACACACACACACACAGTTAGACGTCTGCATTTGGATTTTGCTTTGAGTATAGTAATGTCTGTTTCTTTAAAACATGTCACTGACTTTTGCTTTCAATGGTCGCAGCCAAATTTAACACTAGATTTGATGTCAGAAATATGGCCCTGGCCGCCTCAGTGCAGACTGAGGGAGCCCGCTGGAAGAAGGTGTGTGCTTCTGCCCATGACCCTCTAGCTCACTGCCCATTCGATTGGAACAGACTCCCATTCTCCTTTTTTTGGTGAGGACTCCACAGGCAAACTCCGGCAAATTGAGTTTCTCTAAAACTGTTCTGCCCCTTCCTGAGTAAGACAGTCTTGGATGCAGGAATTTCTTCATTGCCGAGTCAGGCATCATACACTTGCTATATGTCTCGAGCTAAGCTGTGTGAGACCAAAAGCAGAAGGGACTTTGTTCGTGCTCATAGAGATTACATGCAGACATGGAGCCCAAGAGGCCCCTGACGCAGGTTGAGGAGGGCTCAATCAAGTACCTGTGACTTTCTGGGGGCCCCTATTTCCAGGTTTAGACATCCGGTAAGCACCAGACATGTTCGCTCCAAAAGCAGTACTGAAAATGTCCCCTTTCGGCCCAGAGAAGAAATGAACTTCCAGTATGTATGTGTTTAATGTTTAACATTTAACTGGCTCTCAGGGTGTGGAAAAGCCCTAGTTTGTAACATTTGCCAATTTCTGTGGTGTAAATATTCCCAGCATGGCCGATTTCAAGGTACCAATATGATGTCAACTGGCTTACAAAATTCTTGAATATTAACGATGGGCTCTCACGAGCAATAGCCAGCTCCAGCTCACCGTCAGCACTATACCAGCATGATGTTACTGAGGCTGACCCGAAGACTGAGCACTGGCTTCAGAGCCAGACAGACATGGAGAGGCCTCCAACCTTGGCACTTGGGAGGTGCGTGTTTCAGGCAGGTTCCTTATCTTTGGAGCCTTCAGATACCTGTCCCAAAGATCAGCTGTGACTAGTAGTAATCACTC
This sequence comes from Pteropus alecto, assembly GCF_000325575.1. Taxonomy (NCBI): domain Eukaryota; kingdom Metazoa; phylum Chordata; class Mammalia; order Chiroptera; family Pteropodidae; genus Pteropus; species Pteropus alecto. The sequence continues at coordinate 21,262,338 of NW_006439568.1, read as the reverse complement.
TTTCAGTTGCAATTGGTGGAAACCACCTGAAGAAGTGTAAGAGAAAAGGGAGGAATTTATTGGTTCATGTACACAATTAAGGGATGGGAGCATTACTGGAACTTGCTTTGTCTCTTTTTGTTGTCAATGTTTTTCTTTCCGAAGGATAAGGACTCATGGTCCCCAGAAATATCAAACTTATATCCTTATAGTTGAGTAACCAAAGATGAAAAACTCTCTTTTTCTGCTCCATTTTGGAAATTCCCAGGGATGTCCACTTATTGGGTCATGTTGGTTCACACATACATCCCTAGAGCAGTTTCTGTGGCTAGGTTGATGGAAGACCATGACTGGCAGCCCCCACCCTACCTGAGCATTGCCTAGAAGTTAGCATTGCCATTCCAAGCAGATACTACCCCCAATGGCCATCTCGGGGGTCATGTGCTGGTCTTGAGGGGTTGTTGTGAGCCTGGAATAAGATAATATAAGGAATGGAAAGGAGTGTCCTGCAGTAGGTATTCGGGGAGTGTTAGTTCCCAATTCATTCCTTCCTTCCTCCCATCCTTCCTGATCCTTCCTGCTTTCTCCCACTGAAGTCCCAGTGAAACTCTGCCAGACAGACCGTGGGCTTCTGATCGGAGTCCAGCTCACCCATCCCACCTGTTAGGAACAGCCCTGCACACTTTGCCTCCTGTCACTGCAGGACTAGCAAGACCAGACCAGGGCAGAATTGGGGGGTGCAAGGAGCTGGCATTAGTGTGTACCTACCATCTTTTCCAGCATCTTTTTCTTCAGCCTCCTAGGCCACTGATTTATATCCTGGATCTTGTTCTTAAAGAACTTTGCTCTCAGTCTTTACAATCCACAGCCCCTCATATGTGAGTTACAGTCACATCTCCTAGAGGTGAGAAGTTGTAGAACACTCTACATGTGGTAGAGCCAATGCCCGACCACGTCTCTCGGCACCACTCCAGCTTCCAGCCGCCAGTGTCGCATCTTGCTGTCTAGGGATTTTCCTTCTCCTACCTGAGGGCAGGCTGAGGGCCTCTGGAGGAGCATCGTGCAACCAACGACTGGTGAGCACTGGTGATGGATACCCGGACCGCTGCACCCTTCAGGTGAGTTGCCTCTGAGGGGTATGTTCTACATGGAGCCCCAATATGATGAAGTCTCCCCAACGTGATGAAGCTCTGTCACCCACATTGGCAGCTAGCTAGGTCACAGACCTTTTATTAGCTGCCTTCCTTTTCTTGTCTTCCTTTTCTTTCTTCCTTTTCTTGTCTTTCTTCTCTCTACTGGTGCTCTCTGCACCTCCCAAACACACCATTTGCGCTTTATCATTTCCTCAGGGTCTCCAGTTCAGGAGGAACCCCATTACAGGGGATTTACAAACAATCAAAAAAAAAAAATGATTCTTGGAGAGTAGAATTCTAAATTCTATTTTCTGAACCGGAAATAGCATAGCTGACATGTGGATGTAAATGCATAGGAACAAGGGGACGGAGCACTTGAAATGTAAATTATCCAGCAAAATCAGGAAAGTTTGGTTGCCATCCTGATAACACTTCATGGGAGGGCACTTGGAGTGTCGATGCTGCTCTAAACCCCTTAGGCCAAAGGAAGCATGTGGCTTCCTGTCACAAGGCCAAGGCCATGCAGAAGAGCACGATCCTATATGTTGTTGGTTTCGGCTGTGACAGGGCCCCTGGAGCACATTGTAACTCTCTCTTTGTGTCTTACCCCATTCTTGAATAAAACCCATCTGTACCTGGGAGCCATTCCCAGGGAGGCCCAGACTCCCTTTGCCGAAGAGAGATGGCTATTTCTTGGTTCAGAGAAAGGGAAAGCAGAAGATGGGAATTCTACTGCACGCATCTTTGCTAAGCCCCTGTGTACCATGTTTGTGCTCAGAGCAGGGAGGGATCTGTGAAGAATTTGACTTGCCCTCATGGAGCTCCTGGTCTGAATGGAGAGACAGATAGGACACCCACTAAGTGCAGAACAGAGCCGCATGAAAAACATCCTGGAATATTTGGTCTAACCAAGTGCGGAAGGAGGGCAGGAGAGAATGACCAGCTGCAATTCATGGGGTTGGAAAAGACACCCTGTATTTGGTGGATGAATGTATATCTAGTAAAAGGTCAGACACACAGTAGGAGCTCTGCAAACCTTGGTTCACATCTAGGGTCCTTTCTCTACTGAGTTTTCTGTGTCCAAGTACCATTGCACAGAGAATGTTTAGTAGATGTTTGATGAGATATAGCTACAATTATCTATAAAACGAAAGGCAGAAAGCCAAGGGTGAATTTGTAGCCGAATTACGGAACACTGGGAGGCTTTGGCTGGAGGCTCTGGATTAGCTGTCTTTGCTCCCAGAAAGCCATGTACGGTTTCCTATTCTCCATCTCACTTGGTGCTGGTGGCTGTGGCTTCCCAGTCCCAGGTGGCAGGGGCTGGGGGATTGCAGTGGGGGAGGTTACCTGCCCGGGAAGGACCCGGAACAGAAGTGGCATTTTCAGTGCCAGCCTCTGTAGCCTTTGCATTTCAGTGCCCTCCAAGAAAGGACTGTATTGGATGGGCTCCTGCAGGGTGGATGTAGACACCAGACATAATGGTAAGGCCCCCTCTCCTATTTATGGGGCAAAGAGTATGCTGTGGTATCTGGTGGGTGGGAACCGTTCCTAGGGCATATGAGGAGGTGAGAAGCAGAGAAGGCAGGAGAAATGGCAGATTATTTGAGCCCAAGTCTAGGACAACCATGTAAGGCTCTGCAAGGCAGCGTGAGCCAACTTCCTCTTGAGATTTAGGGAAGGGCTTGCAGCCTGTGCCCAGGGAATTCTCCCCATCACCCCACACAGCAGGAAAGAGGCAATGCTTATTTGCCACTTGTCTGCAGAACGCAGAATTGTGGATGGGTTTATGGGAGTTGTGGGCGGGGTGTGTGTGTGTGTGTGTGTGTGTGTGTGTGCGCGCGCGCGCATGTGCCAGGGAGGGCCTTTTGCCACTCTAATTGGCAGCGGGTGGCTGTTTGGGGATAAAAGGCAGAGCAGAAGGGTGCCTGAGCTAGAGCAAAGGTAATTGTTAGCTGGTTTATCTAGCTAGCTTGCTCTGAAGGGGCCAGGAAGCAATGATTTGTAAGCTTTGGTGTGTGTGTGTGTGTGTGTGTGGTGTATGCTTTGGGGTGTGTGTGTGTGTGTGTGTGTGTGTGTGTGTGTGTGTGAGAGAGAGAGAGAGAGAGAGAGAGAGAGAGAGAGAGAAAGAAAGAGAGAGAAAGAGAGAAGTAGGTCATGAGAAAGCAACTTAGGGAAAACAGGCAACAGTTATCTCTAGTAACTTTATACTAATCAAAGTAATTTAATTTATTACTCAAATGTATTTATTTGTGAAATCTGTTTTACTAATAAAATGGATTGTTGGGGCTTTTTGTTTGTCGGTTGGTTTGCTTAAGAGATGTTAGAAAATGAAAATATTTGCTGGGACAATCCAGTGTCCTCCATTCCCCTCCCCCAAAAGAAAAAAAATTCTTAGAAAAAATAAATGTTCCTTTCCCCTCCCTTCCCACTCTCCCTCCACCTCTCATCACTGCAATTACTTTTTCTCCTTCCCTTTTTCTCCTCCTTACCAATTTACTGTTTCGTAATTTATTCATTTATTCAGTCAGTCAGTCAGTCAACATACATATTATAGGCACATATGCCTGGCATTAGTATATACGCGTGGAAGCTATTAAAGGAGCAGAATTTAGTTTTTATTTAGTCTAAGGAAAGGTTTTCTAATAGTTAATTTCACTTCTAAAAGGGGGGCGTTCTCCATTGGGGAAATGGGTCACGTGAGCCGACAGCGGCCAGCTGGGATGCTCCTGCAGGATTCTTGCATTCTGCTCGGCTAGGCCATGGTAGCACCTAAGCCACCTCTAAGAGCTGAGGTTCCATGATTTGGTGATTGTGATTTTTAATGGAATGGAATAGACACTAAGGAAGGACCATAGTCCCTAAATTGGATTTATCTCCCTCAATTTCGGCAAAGTAAACGTGAAAGCGGCCCCCGGCTCTGCCCTGAGCTGCGGCCTTCTCTTCCACATTTGGTTACTTGACGCTGTCTACCCTGAGCCAAAGGGACTGAGAAAAGGGTAATGCGAACCCCCAGGATGGCGACAGACTTTGCTGCGAGGCCTCGGCCAGTGATGCTGCTGTTTGAATTATGTCCAAGAGTTGGCACAATTCGTTCCCCACAAACGGTACTGAGTCCTCACTCAGAACCAAAGGTAACAATGGAAAAATTAAGGATAGGCAAAAAAGACAAAACTAGAAACGAGGAGATTTTCGAATTGGGGACCTGGCAGCCTCTCGGAATCCCACTGGGCAGAGCGAAGCTGGGGGTTTCACTTCTGGTTTGCTTTCGTGCATCCTCACTAGATGAAGCTGCACTTCGGGAAGCTGAGAGGGTGAGCTCCACGCCCTGCTCGGGAGCCGGGGAGCCTTCCATCTGCGCTCCGACTCCACCAGGCAGAGCTGCTGACAGCAGGGCATGCGGGGAAGCCGGTGGGTGTGTGTGGGGGTGCGTGTGGGGGGCTCTTCTGCAGACCAAGACACCTTCCCTTCGCCTGGATACCATTCTCATCAGAAACAGGAGGATCCTGGCCTTACATCTCTATGATTAGCCAGGAGAATCATAAGTGCTGACTTTATTAATCCTGCTGTGGATGAAGGAATTCTCCGTGGAGCCCACCCTGCTCTAGATTTCTGTCCACGAATTCAGTATCAATCCAATCGCAGGCTCTTCCCTTTCCTCTCTGTCAGAGTGCCGTTCTGGAAAGCTGCTGTCAATCAGGCAGAACTGGAAATGGAATGTCTGTCAGAAAGACCGTTCTTACAATAGAGACTTGCCTGTTGTGAGTGATGAGGTAATTTCTTCTTAAGCTTTAGGTATCTAAGGGAGAAAAAGAACAACAAAACAGGGTCTGTTAATAAAGGTGTGCGAGTCTCTGGGTGTTTGCTGTTATTAACGAGACCTCAAGAAAGGCTGCTTCTGGGCTGAAAGCAAACCTTTGTCAAGGATTTCATTTTAGAAGTTTCAAAAGATACCAGAGGGAGAGTGAGAACAAGAGGCAGGAAGAGGCGTGCACAGAGAGGCGAAGAGATGAAGGGAGGGAGGAGGCAGGAGAGCCATGCCGCCCGAGATGTCACGGGAGAGGGTCACAAATACGGCTCCGGCAGTTTGATCACTGGAAATATCTCTGTTAAAGGTTGATGCAATGGAAGAGAGAAATGTCCGGATTTTTTAAAAAAGATATGCCTTTGCTCTTGCCACTCTGTTCACCTGAAGTGGCCTTTTCTGTCCATCTTTAGTCCACCTATTCTAGAAGGCGTGGCTCAAATTTCCCCTCCTCCATGAAGCTTTCTTTGGTATCTCCAGTTAGATATATAATTGCTTTACCTTCTGTAGGTCAGTAGTGTTTTTTTTTTCATTGAAATTAAAAAAAAAATTAGTCATGGTAAAAAACATGTAAGTTTTACCATTTTAAACATTTTAAGTGTACAGTTCAATAGTATTAAGTGTATTCACCTTGTCGTGCAACCGATCTCCAGAACTTTTTCATCTCGCAAAATTGAAACTCTGTATCCATTAAACAAAGTCTCCCCATTTCCCCTTCCCCATTTTACTGCCAAACACCATTCTACTTTCTGTCTTGATGAATTTGACTACTTAGGGACTTCGTATAACTGGAATCATACAATATTTGTCTTTTTGTAATTGGCTTTCTTCAGAATAATGTCCTCAAGTTTCATGAACATTATAGTATGTGTCAGAATTTTCTTCCTTTTTAAAGAATAGTAATTTGATTTTATTTTTCTAATGACATTTATAACATGCTGTCTTATTTTTACGTGATGTGTGTACATTATATTTCTCCTATAGAGGGCAGGGTCTGAGTCGCTATCTGTTGAATCCTACTGTACCTATTAACCCAGTGCTTGGCAGAGGGTTTGTGCTAACTGAATATTTGTTGGGAAGATCGAAGGACAAATGCTACCATATTGTCTTGAGTGGGCTCTTCTAGACCTGCTGGTCCCTTTGTAACCACATCGCCCCAAAGACTCAACAGCATTTTGAACCAGTCCACATCATCAAGTTGAGGCCAGCAGAAAGGAATTGGCATCAAAAGTTTGGGGCTCATCTTCTTATCCTGTAGCCTTGAATCGGTTCTGTATCTTTTGCTGGCTCAAGCCTTCTGCTTCCTTCTAGGAGCCATCTCCTTTGGGACCCAATCTTAAAAGACAGAAAGCCTGGAAGGAAAGAATAAGAAGAGAGGGAGATGGTTTACATAAGAATGGAAGCTGATATTTAGATTTAGATTTTCCATCCTGTTAACTTTCTGGTTATGTCGCCACTTTTAATACATACTTTTTGATAAAGGTTGGGTGGTAATGGGGGGCAGGGGACTATGGAGATCTTGTTATTAATTGTACTCAGCATCCTTTCCCACCTTCTACTCCAAGTTGTCACTATAGAAGACTTGCTTACTTTGTAACTCAGGAACAATAAGAGAAGCTTTGCTAGAATTTGATTTGGGAACTTGGAGAACTAAATAAACTTCAGGCTTGGTCTGTAATAGCTATTTTTGGAGTTACTTTAGTTAGCTTGTCGTATAGCCCTGCTTTTCCCTTTGTTCTTCCACAGTTGTTTGTGAGAGGGGACCATGGAACAAAAACAGGCGTTGGGTCAAGCAAGCAGTCCTGGTGGTGTGATCTGGGGCAGGCCGGTTCACCTTACCGAACTACAGTTTCGTCATCTATAAAAAGAGGTGAATACCCCCTAACTTACCAGGCTTTCCCGAGGATTCAGTAAGACTAGTAATATTAAATGCTCAGGCTGACACGCTGCAATTGGATAGCACTAGTAAATTTCCTTCTCTTCTCTCCAAGTTGACCTCTGATGTCCCTTTTCGAAAGGCTGTGGCTGAATTGGTTGCATTGGGATCTATGGCTCCACATCAGCCACATTCACTGCACTGGCTTTGTTTCTTTCGTGGCAGCCTACAATCCCCATGGAAACTCTACGGCAGTTCATCCTTTCGGGATACCTGGACTCATTAGAGAACTCCACTTTGGTGTGGAATAGGGCTCTTTTCAGGCCTAACAGAATCTTGTTGGAAGATGGAATTTTCAAACCTGCAAGAGATTTCATAGAACACCACCACAGTTAGATTTATTTCTCAAATGATTTACCTCCAGCCAGGCAGAAGGCTCCACGTCTGTACATGCTGTTGGAGCTATTGGAGCCTACGCTACAGAGAAGCCTTCATTTTTTGACCCATATCACCTCTATTCAAGAAGCCTAGCCCTAGGAGTCAACAAAAGGATAGGTGCTCAGCAGGCCCAGAAGAAGCGGAAATATGAGAGCAGTTTCTGCAATAGTATGAGAGAGCTGATGCTCTGATTGCCCCAGGATGCCAAAAACCAATAACTTGCCGTTTGAGAAAAAAGTTAATGGAATGTATTTGCATTATTTTGCTCCTATTCAACTAAGTGTTGTTGCCTTTGTCTTCTTGAGCACAAAATAGCTGTCCTCTGTTTGTCACTTTCCCTCATCGATCCTTTCCCCCTTGGACTTCGGAGAAGGAAATGACTACTTCCTACAAGGGTTAATTAGGGAAGGCTTCATGGAGGTGGCATTTGAGTCTGGCCTTAAACAATGGGTAGGACTGAAAAATGTAGATGTTCGGAAGCAGGCATTTCTGGCAGAAGGAACAGCAGGAGCAAAACACAGAAGTGGAAACTTAGAGTGGCATTAATGGAGAATAATTTGAGGAATAAGATATTCAAAGGGAATAATAAAATAAGGAATACGAATTAAACACCATGGTAGGCATTGTCTAAGACGGCCCCAATGAGCTCTGTTTCCCGAGCTTCACGCTCTGTGTAACCCCTCCTCCTGAGTGTAGGCTGGATTTACTGACCCAATTCTGATGGATACAATATATCAGAAACAATGAGGGATGCCCTTTTGAGATTAGATTATGAAAAGACTATGGCTTTCTTCTTGGGCACGTGTTCTCTCCTGGATTCTGTGCCTTGAAGAAAGCCTTGTGCCATGCCATGAGTGGGGCCTGTATAGAGAGGAGCATGTGGTGAGGGACTGGGGCCTGCCAATAACCATGTGAGTGAATTTGGATGTGTTCCTCCAGACTATGGCCAGGCCTGCGGATGAGACCTCTTTACCAACTGCTCGACTGCAATCTCGTGAGAGACCTCGAGGCGAAAACATCCAGCTAAGATGGGCCCCGATTCCTGACTCACAGAAGTTATGAGATAATAAATATTTGTTGTTTTAAGTTACCAAGTCTAGGGGTTATTTGTTATGCAGCAATAGATAACTAATACAAGCACTTACTCTAATGTGTCAGACACTATGATAAGTGTTTCATGTATCTAATGTCATTTCATCAACAATATTAAGTGGGTATTATTATCTCAGTTTTTTTCCAGTTGAGACAACTAAGGTTTAGACATTTACCAATACCTGTTATGCATCTAGTTAAGTGGAGGAGCTGGGATCCAAACCCAAGTATCTTAACTTCCGGACTTGTGCTCTTAACTCGGATACTACATATTCTACTAGGAGTCCCTGCAGACTACAGCTTAGTCCACTCCCACTGCCCCTCTGCCCTGCTCCACGTTGCCCAAGGTCTGCCTGGTCCTCATATCTCAGCAGAGCCTGAAAGGAGATTTGAGAATTCCTCTTAAGTTAATTTTAAAATAAAATCTACCCTCTGCTCTCAATTGCCTCTGCCAGACCGTGCCATCTGCTTGTGGCTCCATCTCTCCTGAGAGCGGTGGCCCTCGGCCCACAGGAACTTCAGCCTCTTGTTCCTTATCTTCTTGCCACCCTTGCCCTGGACACCACCTGTGGTCTTAGAAGTCAAGGCGAACAGTGCTGTCCTTTGGTGGGGCACCCTTTCTTTTGCCCGGAGCTGGAGGTTGTTTTCTTGGATGCCACTTCATATATTTCAGGACCCAATAGATACAACTTGTCCATTTACTTATATCATAGGGCAGGGAGGACCCCGAGGGTCCTGCTCTCACTCTCAGGAATGGAGACCCCTGCCCTGTGGGTCCTTCCCTTGTCTCTGATAGGATCGTAGAAACTCTACCCTGTGTTATGCTGTTTCCTCCACAGTTAAATTGCACACTGGTTAGTGCAGGGTATTCCTGGGGGATTTACACTTGCCACTGCTCATCAGTCGTGTGCGATAGTCTCTCTTTGGGCCTTTGCAAAGAGGCGGGGGTGCAGATGTGTGGGCTGCCACATGAGCAGTCACGAGTGACCGTAATATTCCTTCTGCTCACAGTATCTATTAGCAACTTGGTGAGACCTTTGACACACTGGCTGAGTCTTAAGAGGTCTGTAGATAAATGATTATCTTTGGCTAATATTAAAAACAAACTAACTAATCAAACAGAATCTTAAGAGTTAGAAATTACCTTTCATGACTGATAATATGATATCCTGTACTGTTGATCTAATATTGCATTTTGCTGGGGGTGTGTCTGTCTGTGTGCGTGAATGCTCATAAGCTCAAAGGGAGCGACTGCTCAGAAAGTTAGCGCCCACCAACTGGACTTTATACCTCGGTTCCCTGTTAACCCTTGGTGAGAATGAGCAGGGCCCTAAGATTCAGGAAGAACATGCAATGGGGAATCAGGGTGCCAAAGTGACCTCCACCTGATAGCAGGGAACTGGGCTCTGTCTCTGCTCTCCACCTGCTGTCTGGGAGATCCTGGGCGGTCCACCTCCCCTGTGAACCCATCCCCGTGTATGTTACACCAGGAGGCTGGAGCAGGTCACTCCTAAGAACCCTTGTAGTCTAGACTGTGGTTTCATGGGGCTTTGTAATTATTTCTAGGGCTGGACTATGAGCAGGGCAGCCTACCCTGATGTTTCCCATTCCTCCACTCGCATGGCTTCCCCATCCCACCGTCTGTTCTTGAAGTAGTACTGATTTATCTGAAACAGGGTTTCACGAAGAAGTGCCGTGGGTCAGAGGCTGAAGCACTCCAGGCCCAGCACCCGTTAAGGAACAAAATCTTGTGGCTTTCCCGGATCATTCTTAAGAAGCCAGCAGTTTTCTTCCAGAATCATAATGTACTAGTCTCTAAACATCCGCAATAGCCCATTCCACACCCACTGGAAGATGAGGAAAGGGAAAGGGGGTACAGTGACTAATGTCTAGCCAGCTCCTTCCTTCTAGGAACTGGCCGTCGGGCTGGAGACCCACACAAGAACCCTGTGACAAGGCTCCATTTTACAGAGGTGGAAAATCAGCAAATGTAGGAATCGAGACTGAAACTGAAGTTCATGACAGAGGAGGCATTAATGAATTCCATAAGCATTTATTAGAGTGAAAGGGACTTCAATAGAGCATCTGAGTTGGCTTTGAGGCAGTTTATCAAGCAGAAAAGTAAACCGATTTACTCAGTCGCACAGCTAGAGAATGCATCTGATTTGCATTATGCATTAAGACATCGTTCTCTAGTAGGACTGACTCAGAGCCCTTTTGAAATAAGTTCAAGAAGATGTAAGTTGCAGCAGTAGGTTCCTCCGTCTTCCCTCTGGTTTCTAGCAGTACTTCCTTTACCTTTCAAAGGATGTTCTTTGGCCTCCACACCAAAGGACGCGCGCCTGGTGCTGAAGGGCAGTGTGTACACACCCTTCCTTCTAAACAAAATCCCTCCTGCCTGGGTTTATCAGAGGTGACTCACTCCCTGGAGCCCTTTGTGAGGACCTGTGCTGGGAATGCAAGGCTGAGAGGCACTGGCTTCTCTGCCCCTTAAACCTCCGACTTCTCCATCTCCCCAGCTGGAAGCTCAGCCACCGCATCTGAGGGAGCTTGACTCCAGAAGCTGTTCCCAGCCTTTCCCACAAGTCCTCCCCTGTCAGTGGCCTTTAAGGGAACACGATCCCGAGGAAATCAGACAGCTGGGGGGACATAGGAACCAAAACTGGTGGGTGCAGGAAAGAAAGCAAAAGCTCTGAAATGTAAGCCAGATGGTGGGTCCCCCACCCGTGGCAGGCAGGGTGCTCAAGGAATGTTTTCTTTCATGCTAGAAGTACTAGCTGCTCCTGCTTTCCGAAATACATTTTGCCTTCCGAAATACATTTTGAGAGTAAGACAAAAGATCATTCCATAAGGAGCCCAATGCCCTTCATTTGCATAGTATTTTCACCATCATGATGGCCTCTGAGCAGATGGGGGAACAGCAGGCCAGGAGAAAGTCACATCGCTTTCTACCTCCCAGCTGGGCAGGTGCTGGGCAGCGGCCTGCAGCTACTTTCTCCGAGCAGAGCTAATAGATGTGTTCCTCCCACTACTTCCTTCCTTCCTATTGAGTGACAACCATTTGCCAGACACTGTGCAGGGTGCAGGGAAGCCATGGGAGCAAAGGCAAGGGCCTGACCCTGCCCTCTTGGCCCTTCCTGAGCAGTGTGGGGAGAGACTTCATACCAAGATCTGGCAGCTGTGAGCAACACTGCAAAGAAGAGGTTCATGGTGGCCTGAGGGGTTAAGTGACTGGTCCGAAAGGCCAAGACAGGCACTCCTGAGGAAGTGATGCTTGGGCTGATATCCAAAGGGGCAAAAGGTAGAGAGGGAGTGGGGGCATCCCAGGTGGAGGGAAGTGCATATGCGATGACCCTATGAGAAAACCGCAAGGAATGAAAAGGTCCAGTGTAGACCAGGCAGAGTGTAGAGGGGACACAGGTAGGAGATGAGACTGAAGGGGAAGACCAGTGCAGAGCTTCTGGGCTGCATCCTTCACTTGCAAGGTCTTGTCCTTATGCTGGGAGCAATGGGAAGCCTGCCAGGGATTGGGGCAGGAAGTGGCACTCAGAGAACACTGGCTACATATTGGGGCACCTGGCTCGTGAAAGCAAGCAATGGGCCCTTCCGCCCTCCCTGTCAAGCAGTGTCAGTGGGACAGCCCCAGGCTCAGCTGCCAAGCAGGGAAGTGGAGCAGGAAATAATGGAGTTGGTGGCAGGTCAGGGACAGACTGTGAGAGAATTGGCCTTCAGCATCGCCTTCTCCACCCTGTCCAAGTGAAGCCCAGGTCCCTCAGATATGCATTCTCTGGATGCTGCACCCCCAGCCCCAGCCCACTCGGTACCCCAGTGAGAGGCTTCTGTGTACCACCTCTGCCCCGGTGACACCCCAGGTGCTGTGAGTCATCCACCTGCTTGTTGAGTCAGGGGAAGAGGTGAGAACGTGAGTATTAAGGAGGTGGAAAAGGCAGGTGGGCGTACGGCAGGCATCCAGCTTCCTGGGGGACAGACCCTCCCCTAAGGATCTTCCTCAAAGGAGCCTCTTCGGAGAAATCCACTTGTCCCCTCCCCTGCAGAAGCCCTCTCCCCAGTTTCCCTCTCCTTTATTCCTCTCCCCCTCTCCTTCTCCCTCAGCTGGCTGTCACCAGACTGCCACCATCACCATGGCTACGCTTGCTCCTGCTTACAGCTCCACAATCAGCAGGAGTCAGAGCAGGGGGAGGGAAGCTGGTCTCATTAGTCTTCCTATTGAACTAAGTTCTTTTAAAATAAGCTCATGGTTGCACACTATAGATTCAAGACCTAGCCACTTACCTGGAGGGCTCACCTCAAACAAACATAAGAACAGCTAAACAACATATATACCAAGGGAGCTTATTTGCACCATTAAAGGATGCGCTGTGGCTTCCTTTATGTAACACACTGATGCATAACAGTGTGTTGGACATGACTGATTACCCAAAATTTAAGGCCCACCCACTGGGTGACTTGAGGTAGACTTAAAAGGCTTTGGTTGTTAGAGGCAATTTGGGTCCAGACAGACCAAGATTGAAATCCTGACCCTGCCACTTATCAAAAGGATGAACTGGGACAAGTTATTGAAACTGGCTGGGCCTCAGTTTTTTCATCTGTAAAGTGGGGATAATTATACCTACCTTATAGGTTGCGGTAAAGATCAAAGATAATTTATTCAAAGTATTTGTCATGTAGTAGGTGCTAAAAATGGTTATTGTTGTTGCTCTTGTTATTATTACAGAGTTCTGAGCCCTTTGAACTGTCCCCCATGCATCTGTTAATTTGAGGGCAGCACAAAAGGCAATCCTTCCCAACACTGAGTTAAAGGCTGCTAGGACCTCAAATTTTGAAATAGCAGATAGAGCAATTTCCACCCCTCCTCAAAAGTCTGTTGCATTCTGGGAGACATATGTAAATCTGAACTGAAGTATATGAAGACAGTGGAAACGTTAAGGAATTGGTAGAAAGGAGGAAATCGAACTCAGCGCCCGGGGGCAGGGGTGGCATACACCAAAGAAAAGCAAGTGGCTATGTATGGTCATAGAACCGTGGCAAGCCTAAAGGACTGGGGCACCAGGGGCTGTGGACAGGGATGATGTGGGGCCAAAAAACCAGGGATTATTAGCAGTATTCATAAGAGGCAGATAGATTTGCAGGTCCTAACCTCTATTCTTCCTACAGGAGACAGGAGGTTTATTTTCCAGAATTAAAACTGAACCAGAGGGATGTTGTCCTAGTAACATTGGTACAGAGGGAGGCTGGGGTGGAGTGCAAGTTTGCACACTAAGCGACTCCTTCTCCCATGCCCCTTCCCCCACCTAGCCTTAGAACCACAGAGGAAGAAGATTAAAAGATTCTTTTCTGCATCAACTGACTCACTTCAGGAAAAAGACATACACAAAAGTATTGAGGCTTCTGGTGAAAAAGCCCTGGTCATCCTAGAATAAATCCCATCCGTGTACACAGAACTTCCAATCAGCTCATTAGGGCCTCATCTTTAAATATGAGGGGCAGTCAAGGATCACCAGGCAGGAAAGCATCCAACATGGCAGAGAATAAAACAATCCCACAGGGAAATAAAAGGATCTATGAAGAAAGCAGACACAATGAATGAGCAGCAGAAACTGAAAATAAACTATTTTTGATATCTTTAGAGGCATAGGGGAAGGCACTGTATCCACGGGACGTGATGAAAAAGAAACAAGCAGAGCAAAAAAGAGTTCCTAGAAATAAAAAAATGTGAAGTGAAACAAAAATTCTGTAGCAGCGTTGGAAGAAACAGTTAAGGAAATTTCCCTGAAAGCAAACAAAGAGTAAGACAATGATGGGGGGGAAATAAGAAAATTAGAAGAATAATTTAGGACGTTCAACATCCAATAAATAGTTTTAGAGAGAATGGAGAAAAGCGATGATAAGGAAAATATCCAAGAAATAATATAAGATGTCCTAGAAACGAAGGACACAAGTCTTGATTGGCATTCCCAGCGCAATGGTTGAAAATAGACTAAGATACGCCATTGTGACACTGTAGAACTCTAGGGATAAAGAGGTCTTAAGAGTTTTCAAAGAGAAAATGAAAGACTTTGTGTACAAAGGATCAAGAATCAGAATGGCACTGAACTTCTCAATAGCAACACCGGAAGTTAAAAGACTTTGGAAAAATACTTTCACTATCCCAAGGGAAAATGATTTTCAGCCTACATTTCTATCCCCAGCCATGCTATCAATAAATAGGAGGTTGAAATATAGACATTTTTAAATCTGCAAAACACAAAAAAATTTCCAGCTGTTGTACCCTTTCTTGGGAAGTCACTGGAGGATGCTCCACCACGATGAGGGAGTAACCAAGAAGGAAGCTTTGTGATCTGACACAGGAGGGAGACAAAGGGAATTTCTAAGATGCTGGTGAAGGGTAGTCCCAAGGTTGACAGCTATGGCACAGGCCTAGGAACCAACCAGTCTAGGTTAGAGCAGAGCGCTGAGAGCTCCAGGAAGAATTTCTCCAGGAAACTGACTACCAACAGGTTTGAGGTGTAAAAGGAATTATATAAAGAATCAGTTCATAGAGTTTTGGAAATATGGAAAGACTAAGATGTTTACAGAAAACAAAGCAAATACAAAATATGAAGGGATTATCAACTCCAGGAAGAAGAAGATGCTGCAAAAAAGAATGTTATCTCAGTTCACTACTTGGCTTAGTAGTGAACGATGTTTATTTTACATAATAATAATGATGAAAACACTGTGGATCCGACCAAAAACCGATAAACAATTATGTTGGAATGAGAAAAAGCACAGAAAGGGAGGAGTGAATGTTCTAAAATACTCACTTCCTATAGTGGAAAATATTTAAAATAAATGACTCAAGGGCTGTGTATACCTATTACCTAAAAATCTGTATGTAAACATAAAAAAATAAAAGAGCTGTGAATGTTGCAAGTGGTTGTCTCTGAGGAACAAAAGGAAGCTGAGGTAGGAAGGTCCAGGGGCTTTTACAGATGATATATTTTGATAAAATATAAGTAAAAATTAGTTAAAAATCCAATAAAGAAGAGAAGGCTGGGCCTGTACTGGTCAAACGATGGCTTTAGCAACTCTGACACACACCCAAGGTGCTCTTCAGACCCCTCAGTCATAGTCGGCAGGACAAGGTCAGCAGCAGACACATGCACAGTGTTAGGAGAATTTCTGGGACTGGCACTGCCATATCTACTAATAGGAAAACACAAATGGTGCCATCTACCAAGAGTTACCCTAGGTTCTCAAGGCACCCTAGAAGTAAGGTACACTGTTACTCCCTGTTTTCCAGGAAAACACCCAAATTTGGAGAGGATCAGGACTTAATGGAAATCTTTATTACAGTAAGTGGTAGAGGCAAGACCTAAAGCCAAGTCCTCTGTGGTAGATTATATTTGCAAAGATGGACTAATCTCTCATGCTCTTCTTCTACTCTTCCAATCAAATTATAGAGTATTTCTCCATCCCTTGAATCTGGGCAGGTCCTGTGACAGATTTGATCAATATAAAACTGTGCAAGGGATGCTGGAAAACTTCTAAGGCTAGGTCATAAGAAGCCTTGCAGCTTTTACTTTGTTGAAATGGGATGTTCCCTCTGGGACACTCCCTCTTAGAAAGCAGCTGTCATCCTGGAGGAAGCCTAAGCCACATATAGAGGCCATATAGACCCTTTAGTTAACATCCTAGCTTAACCAGCATCGACTGCCAACCATGTGAGTGAGCCGTCATCCGAGACGTCCAGCCTAGGTGAGCCTTCAGCTGACTCCAGCTCCAGTCACTATCTCTCACACATGAGAGACCCTAAGTGGAACGACCCAGCTGATATGTCAACCCACAGCTCTGTGAGAGAGAGCAATGAGATGGTTGATTGAATTGATTGAAGTCATTAATTTTGGAGTGATTTGTTATATGGCAATAGGTAGTTGGAACATCATCTGACACCAAGGTCCATTTTTTTTCCTCAACACCACCCTTCAAATCTATTTCAGCAGAGATATTATAAGAATTTGGGTGGGGGAGTTTTTATTTTGTAGGACTTTTCTGCATACTGTAGGACCCTTAGTGCCCCTGGCCTTTGCCCACAAATCTGATACCCATCCCTCCATTCCATGGTTATAACTAAAAACGCCCTTGCTTTTTCCAAAGTGACTCTCAAATACCATCTTCAGGTGAGATTTCCAGATAGACAGAGTCACCTTGAGATGGTTTAAAACTGAATTCCACACAGGCAAACAGAAGAGACAGGGCAGTTCTGCTTTAGGGAAAGGCTAGAAAGGGGAAGTATCAGGATATAGTTACAAAGGTCCAACAGCAAGGGGTCTCCACAGCCCTCTCACCCTCTGACACCTAAGACGCTGGCTGAGACCTTTTTGGCCCTGGACTGTTTTGGCCCTGGACCCATAGGGGGAAAGGGCATGGGAAGGACATAACCGCAGAGCATTGATCTGGGAGGGGACCAAGAGATCATCTAGTGCAATCCTCTCACCTTCTGCCTACTGAAGCCAGAGGGGGAGACGTGCGCTAGGACTACATCCTGGGACTTCCCACCCCGAACCCCATGTTCTTTCTATCTCTCAAACAAGGAAACAATTGTGATTGAGGTTATTAGATGGTAAAATGGACAAATTTACCTTTGGCATGCAAAATACAGTTGTCTAAGTTGGCCTAACGTGACTGCCAGTTGTATTATTTTGCCAGGGCTGCTGTAACAAAGTGCCACAAACTGAATGACTTAATCAATCGAAATTGATTGTCTCGCTGTTCTTGAGGCTAGAAGTTTGTAATCAAGGTGTTGGCAGTGTTGGTTCCTTCTGAGGGCTGCAAGAGAGAATCTGTCCCATGTTTTCCTCCAGCTTTGGGTGGCTTGCTGCCAATATTTTGCATTCCTCTGCCTTCACCTCCACATGGCATTCTCCCTATGTGTGTCTGTGTCCAAATTTCCCCTTTTTATAAGGACGCCAGTCATATTGGATTAGGGCTCACCCTATGTCAGTATAACTTCATCTTAACTTACTTTTACAAGGACTCTGTTTCCAAATATGGTCACATTCTGAGCTACTGGAGGCTAAAACTTCAACATGTAAATTTGGGGGGGACACAACCCAACTCATCAAAAAGGTGTTCCATGAACTCACATGCTTTCTGTTTCCCACGTGAAGTGTTACCTTGGATTTCCTAGATTTGCATCTCGCTTTGAATCTTGGCTCAAAACTGTACAATGCTGTGGATTCGCTTGAAAAATCTTATTAATCAGAGAAGCCTGGGGATCTGTCTCTCTTCCTGAGGAAGCACGTTGCAACCCGAGATCTGCTTTGCTAGCTATGGAAAGTCTTTGTTGGGGCCTCTGATCTGCTTCTGTGGACACACAGCTGTGACTACATGTGAGTGACATTTTGCCTTCCAAAGGATCCCAAAGAATAATGTTAGCTGGCTGAAAACACCTGGGAAATGTATCCAGTTGGGAATGAGGATTCTTTCAGCGTTAGAAGCACAAGATGTTTATGACAGACTACGGGATGTGAGAGGATATGATAAAGCCCTGATGTTATTAGAAGTCCATGAGGAAGTATTCCATCACTTATTTCTTCATACATTTTTTTAACACATTTTTAGTGAGTATCCAGTATGAGCCAGGCACTGTGAAACTTAAAATCTAGTGTGGAAGAAAAGTAAATATATGAGCAATTTCTAATACGATAAATGATATGAAGGAAACTGTGCAACAATAAGGAATAATAAGGATATCAAATTTGAAAGGTTGTCAGGGAGCCATGAGATAACAATTAAGTTGAGACCCGAAGGATTCAGGCGAAGGTACTCCCGATGGTGGGAACAGCTTGTGCAAAGGCCCTGAGCTGGTGATGAACTAGGTGTGTTTAAGGAACCAAAAAGAGGCAGATATGCAGTGGCAGAGGCAAGAGATGAGGCTGGAGAGGGAATAGGGACCAGATCGCTCAGGGCTTTTGGGGTCAGACTAGGAGATCGGTTTCATGCAGAGATAATGCAAAGCCACTGAGGAGTTTTAAGCAAGAAAGTGACATGATTTGATTGCTGAGATTTTTTTAAATCATTCTCCTTGCTCATAGATTGACAAAGATTAAATTTGAAAACACACGGTGTTGGCAAAGGTGTGGGAAACAAACAAACTTATACATTGCTGGTGGAGTTATAAATTTGTATAAACTCTAAGGGGTGCAATTTGGTAATACTTATCGGAATCAAAAAGGCACTACTTAACCCAGCAGTTTTATTTTCAGGAATTTATTCTATACATATATGCTTCGAAATCAATGTATGCTAGATTATTCATTACAGCTTTGTACATGATGGCAAAAGATTGGGAAAGGCCTAAATATCAGTAAGTGACTAAGTCCAACAATATCAACAAATAAGGGCTTGGATGAGTAAGTGTTGGGGAACTGTAGGGATGAGGGAGCTCTTTACGTGCTGACATGGTTAGTCTCTGAGGTATACATGCAGTCGATTTTCAAAAGCAAGATTCAGAGCCATGTGTATAGTGTAGCTATCATCTGTGTAAGGAGAGAGAGAGACAGAGTGTGAGAGAGAGAGAGTGTTTGGGTCCTCCAGGAAGCAGACACCAAAGTGGAATTCGAAGTGCAAAAGATTTATTGGGGAAAACAATCTTAAAGGACAAAAGGAGGAAGAGCAGGAGTAAGCTAGAGGAACTTTTAGATCCCAGTGTCTGTCTGACACCTGTGGAAGGATAGGGGGAAGGAGAAAGGATCGGGTGGGAAGGGCCTCTGACTTCAGTGCAGCTCTGAAGAAATCTCAGAGGCAGAGCAAAGACTAACCATGGCAGGAGTGTCGTGTCAGGCAGACCTGGTCCTGCTTGAGAACTCACGCCGGGCCCTGTCACTGACCAGGAGCAACCCGGGAGACCCTGGCCTTGGCGTCATCGCTTCAGTGCGTTCCTAAGTGCAGCAGCTGGAGGCTGTCAGCTGACGACACCCTTCGCAGACGATGCTTTCTCATAGATAGGTCTCAGCTGTGCACCTCTATGGCTGCCACAGATTTACACGCATGAAATAGTCAGAAAAATGTGAAGAAATTGTGTGCCACTGATTACCCCTGGGGGGAGGGACGTGGTGGCCAGAGCATAGGAGTGGGAGGCAGACTTTCACCATATACTCTGGCACGGATTTGGATTTTCTCTTTTTCTTTTAAAATTTTTAATTCAGTGACATGTAGTATATTCACAATGTTGTACAACTGCCACCTTTATCTAGTTCCAAAACATTTCATCACCCCAAAAGGAAACCCTTTGCCTATCAAACAGATGTTCCTCATTACTTCCCCCCTCTGCCACCCCCACAGACCCTCGCAACCATCAATCTGCTTCTCATCTCTATGGATTTACCTATTCTGAACATTTCACATAAATGGAGTCAACCAATATGTGACCTTTGGTGTCTGGCTTCTTTCACTTAGCATAATGTTTTCGGGGTTCATTAATGATGGAGTACACATCACTCACTTCATTTTTATGGCTGGAAAATATTCCATTTTGTATATATACCATATTTTCTTTATCCATTCATCCTTTGATGGACTTCTGGGTTGTTCCCACTTTCTGGCTATTGTGATTAGTGCTACTATGAACTCACATACACATGTATTTGTTTGAGTACTGGTTTTCAACCTTTTGGGGATATAACTAGGAGTAGAATTGCTGGGTCAGAGGGTAATTTCATGTTCAATTTTTGAGAAAATGCTAAACCATTTTCCACAGAAGCTCCTCCATTTTACATCCCCATCAATAATGCACAAGGGTTCTAATTTTTCCGTGTCCTAACAAGTGTTCCATGCCAACACTTGTTAGTTTTCATTTTTTTAAAAAATAATACCTATCCAAATGAAAGGGAGGTGGCATCTCACTATGGTTTTGATTTGCAGTTTCCTAATGCTTGGTGACATCGAGCATGTTTTAGTGTGCTTATTGCCCATTTGTATATCTCTTCTTTAGAGAAATGTCGATTCAAGTTCTTTATCCATTTTTTTGATTGGGTTGTCTTTTGTTGTTGTTAGAGGTCTTTATATAATCCGGAAACTAGATCCGTATCACCATTTGAATTTTAATTCATGTAAATATATTACCTCCTTCAAAGAGAAATACAGTTAAAATGGCAAAGCGACAGAAAGCTCTTTGGCCCCTGGGCGGGCGACTGGTGAGTGGGGCAAATGGAAGCAGGAGGAACAGTTCAGAAACTGCTGCAGTGCTCGGGAGATGCTGGGGCGGATGCCAGCGGGGGCGGCGGAGATGGGGAGAAGCGGGCAAATGTGAGACGGGGAAGCTGGACAGATATAGGAGTGTGAAGGGAGAAATAAGGAATGAGGGACTACTAGCCATGTTTCTTGCTTCAATTCCTGAGTGGGGTACTATTTACTTAGAGGGGGGGCAGGCTGCGATGGGGTGTAGGAGGGAGGGCACTGAGGGTTTGCTTTTGGACCCATTAAGTCTGAAGTGCCCCTGAGTCATCAAAGTTGAGGGGTTGGTTGCACAGGAACAACATCTGTGTCTGGAGTTCAGACTTCCCACTTGATCCTTTCTCCTCAAAATACTGTCTGTATCTGCAAAGGACAACTGTTCATTTTCAGGTGATGAGGAGAGAGGCAAGAACATTCCTGGAAGGGGAGAAGTGAGTGCTGAGGCATGGCAGACGGTACTTGATTGAGATGCTACAGAGGGTTTAAATCTGAGAATGGCATGACACGATATACATCATAGAAACATCTCTCTGGTGGCAACATGACAGACAGATCAGAGAGAGGTAAAACTGAGCCAGCCAGGAAGTTAGCACTAGAATAAAGGAGCTGAGTAAACCTAGCGTGATGGGAATGGCGAAGAGGCTACAGCTCAGACGTGGACGGATGTGGGTGGCGGGGAGGGGTGGATAAGTGGACAGTAGTTTCCAGCCTCCTGGCCTGAGTGACTGCATGGGTGGTGGGCCATTTCTTGAAGGTAAATGTAGAAGGAGGAAGGGGGGAAGCAAGCCCTTAACTGGCGTAAGCTTGCCTCTCTCTGTTCCCTGAGACAGGTTCGCTTTCTCACCGTCTGTTTCCACGTCGCTCTGCAGCCTTGTGCCGAAAACTTCAGGGGGTTCTCGTTCACCACCAACTTTGACACTTTCTCTGCGTGGCCCCTACATCAGATCCGCACCAAAACCTGAAACTCTAGCCATCAAATGATCCTGCTTCTGTCCTTACCCCCTCCCCCCCTTATTCTTAGTGGGGCCTAAAATGGCTGAAGGTGGCCAAGGCATCTCCGGACCTCAGGGCCTGGCGCTGGCTTGCGGGAAGCATCTTTCTGTAACAGAGGCTGCTGTGCAGAGGATGATGCTACTGCATGTCAAATCTATAACTATTATTAGGTGCTTTCCTCATAATAGCATAATAGCATAAAGCCCTTTGTCTCCTCTCATAGACAGTCCTGGCTAAATCTGAGGTCACAATTCAGCAGAAATTCCTCTGAAGCTTTGGAACCTGAGAAGTCCTTTGGTAAGTGGCTGACCACTGTTCACACAGCTGCCCACCCCCCACAAGAACTTGATGACTGCACACAGAATGCTTGGCCGATGAAGCCTTGCCTCTGGCGGGCCTGCCACCTTCTGTGGGTCATCATAGAGCCAACTGACACCACCAGCTCCCGTTTTGCAGTCAGGGATTGTGTGTTTTGCATCAAGTTGGCCAGGTACCTAATGTTAAGAGTCCAGCTAGGAGAAGCGAAGGGTGTATGTGTGTGTGCGCACACGTGCACCCATGCTCTGTGTGGTTGGGTGGATTGTTCAGCATGGGAGAAGAGCATTGGTTTGGGAGTTAGGAGTCAGCTGTTAGCCAGACCAGGTTCAAGTCCTGGCCGGGCCACTTATGAGTTGTGTAACTATGGGAAGGCCGTTTTGCTTCTCCAAGCACCACGTTTGTAAGCTGTCAAATAACGGGGTTGACTAGATGCTTCAGAGACTTTCTAGTCAACGAACAAACAAACTTTCAGCGTCTCAATGATCCAAGGCTGTACTCAGACCACCACAGATTGTTTGCTAAACATTTTTCAGATATCTTTTTGGCCATGTTAAGCTGAGTATTTCTACTGTCTCTGGGGTGGAGGTTGCATTTTTTGTGGCGTTGGGGTTGAGGGGAACTCTTTTCCATTCCGGCTCACTCTGCCTGGGTTCCCTAACCTCCCTGATTCTAGATGGATAGTAAATCGTGTGACTGGGTGTTGTATGAATGTGCGTGTGTTGTGTGAGTGTGAGTGTGTGTGCACGTGTGGCACTGGAGTGAGCCAGAACAGCAGGCAGTCTCCCTGCCAAGGTCTCTCTCTGGGTGGCAGAGAACGTGCAGAGAAGAGGCTGTGGAGTGGCCTAGGATGGGGAGACGGCCTTACGCTTAGAGAAGGTTTTCCCTACTCAGAGGTACCTCTTCCCCTCTGAACTCGTCACACCTGGAAGCTGGGCCCGTGGCCTAGGCTGGTTCTCGGAATCCCAGCAAGGTGGTCGGGAAGGTGAGGGCAAGGAGGGTGTAGGTGTGCCGCCTCCTCTGTCTGACTCATGGTTGCAACTTGTCAGTGTGCTGACAGGTTTTTTGGTTTTCAGTCAAATGAAGCTTTTGTTGGATTTTTGAGTGAAAAGTATGATTTACTCACAAAGCCGTACTGGATGTGTGTGTGTGTGTGTGTGTGTGTGTGTAGTGAGGAAATCTGTCATTATTGTTTGAGCAATTGTATATTCCTGAAAGCCAGAAAGTATAATTTCAAGCACAAAATCTAAATAGACTTCTGTTATTAAACTGCTTAAATACATTGCGCGCGTGTGTGTGTGTATGTGTGTGACAGTGAGAGAAACATCTAAATAGACTTCTGTTATTAAACTGCTTAAATATATTGCGTGTGTGTGTGTGTGACAGTGAGAGAGACAGAGAGAGACAGAGACAGAGAGACAGAGAAAATTTATTTCATAAAGATTTTATTTCCCATCATTTTAAGGAGGGAAGGAATCACCAGTGTTTTTTAGTTTCTCAGACTTCTAAACTTGCCTGGCTCCTGACTCAGATCATCTGAAGCCCTGGTCCAGAAGACTAATGATCAATTAAAATGTAGAGAAGCAGCAGCAATGACTGGCATGTGTGAAAATCAAGGGGACACAGATTGTGAAAGATCATCTTCTCTCTGGCCTGAGGCTGCTTTCCTTCCTTCAGGGAGGCCTCAAAGAATCAATCACTTCTGCTTTCCTGAGGAGAAAGGGATTCCAGATTTTTCTTATTAACTCCTTCCTCATTATGATAAAGACATTTCTCTTCACCCAGAAAATCTTTCCAGCTGCAGCTTCAGTGTCAATCTAAATGGGCTTTATTCAGTTTTCTCTCTCCCCGTTAGCCTTTCTTAGTTAGATTTTGATTAATTTCCCTTTATTTTATCTGCTTTTATCATTATAATCCTTTCTTCATATCTTTTTTTGGTCCCTTCTCGTTTTTCCCTCTCTTTTCTAATCCTCTGACTTCACAGTCAAACTACCAAATACACAGTGGATATTAAATAAAAGTTTCACTGTGGGTATTAAGTAAATATTTCAATTAATAAATGTTATATCACTTGATCCGCAGTAATAGCTCACATTTGCTGAGCGTTTACCATATGCCAGCTACGGGCCATGCTCCTACAAGGCATTATCTTGCTGAATCCTCAAAGTCACCAGGTCGTTGGGAGGGCTTGGACTGGGGTGAGGCAAGTGGGATGTGCAGGGTGCAAGATTTAAGGAGATGCTCACTCTCTGGGCCCTGCATATGCAGAGTCTAGTCTGAGATATCTCACACGGCCCTAGCCCTGGCCATTACCATTACCACCACCTCCGTTTTAACATGTAAGGAAACGGGCTTACAGAGGGTAGGTAGGTCACTTGCCCAAGGTTGCAGAGCTATAGAGTACACAAAATTTGAACACAAGTCTAGCTAATTTCAGAGCCCTAGCTTTTAAGAATTGTAATTAATATGTACCTAGAACATACAAGTAGCTTTAAAGGCACCATGAAAAGTAAGCCAAACATCTTCAGACATTTGAGGAAAGCCTCTAACACAAATGCCAGAGATCCAACTAAGCAAATGGAAAAAGAAATGCAGAAAATCCTAAAGCCGAATTAAGGCAGAAAGCAGAAGAAAACTTCAAACTAAAGTTTATATTTTTGAAGAATTAAAAGAAGATATTGCATCTATAAAATAAGAACAAGATAAAAGAGAAATATTCAGAAAATAAGAAAACACTTATAGAAATTAAGAAGTTCACAATAGAAATAAATATTTCAATAGAAGAGTTGAACAGTAAGGTTGAGGAAGTCTCCCAGGAAATAGCATAAGACAAGGGATGAAGAATAGGAGAGAAAAGAAAAAACCAGAGGATAAATCCAAGAAGTCCAACATCAGACTTGTAGGATTTTCAGAAGGAAAGAGGAGCAAAAAACAGGAAGATGGAAATTATTGAAGTAATACAAGAACATTTGGACCAAGCACCCAGATAATTGAGTTAAAAATAAAGCATTGTAAAATCTGGGTACACCAGGGATAAAGAGGTGATCATAAAAACTTCCAGAGGAAGATACAGAAGATCAGAAATCAGAACAGTACTCAGATTTCTCACCAACACCATTGTTAATTAGAAGACAATGGATCAATGCTTTCAATATTTCGAAGGAAATGACTTCGAAACTGCCAATTGAATGTGAGGATAAACTAAAGACTTTTTTTTTTTTTTTTACACCTACAGTACCCGGTCTTTCTAGGTGGTCTCCCATCCAAGTACTCACCAGGCCCAACCCTGCTTAACTTCCGAGATCAGATGAGATCGGGCGTGTTCAGGGTAGCATGGCCATAGACTAAAGACATTTTTCAGGTGGGCAAAATCTCGACAAATTCACTTTCAATGGACCCTTTCTCAAGAAGCTACTAAAGGATGTGCTTCAACAAATGAGGGAGTAAACCAACAAAAGTGGTCCAGGAAACATGTGGTTCATCACAGGAGGGCGGTGAAGGGAAGTCCCTGGGCAACACAGTGCAGTAGGTCTAGTGAGTTCTCTGTTCAGAGCAAAGCACGAGACGGAAGACACTGGATGTCTGGATTCATGTCACAACGAGGACAAATGACCTGCCGGATGACTTCATGTGTTTGTCAATACTGAGAAGAGTTTAACTAGAAGTTAGAGGGATTAATGAATTAATGAGAGACACCCCAAAATCTGAGCAAATGTAACAAGGTGATCAACTCCAGGAAAAATAAAACATCATACATGAAAAAAAAAAACAAACAAACGTAATTATAGCAAATTCTGAGGCTTAGCTATGAACGACATTTAACAGTATTTACTAAGGCACATCAACATAAATTCTGAGTATTAATCCAAAAGAGGTGAACTATCATATTGCAAAATGATTGTGAATGTGTGCAAGTACATGTAAAACATAAAAATTAAATTTTCCTCTGCCATGGTGGGAAGTTAATATATGTCTAAAATAGAAGGAGAAAAAAAGAAAACTATGTTACTTAAAACTATGGAAGGAAATACCAGAAAAAATATCTAAAAGAGTTGAAAGCGCTCACTGCCAAAAACGCCAAAAAGCGGGAGCCGAGGGCAGCAAAAGCGGGCCTTTTATTATAAGCCTGGTCGTACCTTTTGACGTTTAAGTAGGGCGTATTTATCACCCTGATCAAAATTAACATTAAAAGATAATTTCGATATTAGCTTACTTACCTTTCTTTTCTCCTCGTAAAACTAGAACCTAGAGTGGAAATATATATCGCCTCTTTGGATCTTTTTGCTCTTTGAATAGAATATACTGTCTTACTCCTTATTCTGGTATCTCATTGAAGAACAGAGCAGCAGTTTTAATCACCCCAAATAACACACAATCTTCAACCCAATATTTGACTTTGAAATTAATTTTGCAGTTCTATTTGACTACACTTAGGTCCTAAGCTACATTGTGAAAAGCCAGCTTGCGAAACATTTAAAAATCGTTCCCCTCTCCCACCCGCCTCCTCCCCCAAGGTAGACTGTCTCTGACGGAACGAATCGGGAACGTATCAATTGCAGCAGCACGGTCCCCTCTCACTGATTTCGCCCTCTTTTGGGGCCCCACGTCTTGCCTGCACCTGGCTATCAAATTCAGAGGTCTGAGCCCGCCAATCACCTTCAATCGCTAATTCAGTGTTTATTAGGCATGCCAGATGCCCAGTGCTGGCTTAGGCCTCTAGGGAGAGGAAATACCAGACATGGTCTCTGCCTTGAAGGAACTCAGGAACTTAAAATCCAGTTAAGAGAGGGGGCTACAGACAAAAAACACATCGTGAACAAAGTAGCATTAAGAGAGAATCTGTGAGATGCAGGAACTGTGAGATTCAGGAAGACGTGTTGTTTGCGTCCTGGGTCGGGCTGACCAGGGATGGTGGGGATGACTGGATCGGGCTCCAGGGTGGAGGCGGAACTTGGCCTGAGTGCTCAGAGGTCACATCCTGCTTAAAACTATCTCTCTGAACTCCCCTGACTTGGCACCTCTCCCCCGCCAAAGTTAATCCTGCCTTCCCCTGGGCTAACCCTGTATTTTGGAAATGCGCCTGGCATCACAATCATCTCATGGCATGACAGCGGTAACTGTTTTTTTTACCCCACTAAACCATGGGCCCCACTAAACCATGGGTTCCAAAATACACAGGCCTGTGTATTTTGGTGGCCACGGCCCCCACCTCAGCCCAAGGGCTCTAGAATGTGAGCTGAATGAAGGAGTGAACATTGTTTACTGCCAGAGGGAAAATGACGAACCTTCGGCAGTGTGGGTGTCCCCTGCCGCCACTGGCCTCCTTTCCCACCCTGCCGGGTTTGCATCTGCACGTGGGACGTGGGAAGGCTGCTGGGAAAGCAGGTCAGAAAGCCAGATGGCAGGGAGCTGTCCCTAAAGGTCGTCTGAAGGCAGAAGCTGACCTCCGGCTGTGCCTGGTACATCGAGGACTCCCAGAGAACCCACAGCCATCCCTCCCAGGCCCCGGGGCCTCATAGCTGCCTGTGAAGGCCTTAAGGTTGACTGTCCTCTGGATTTATCATAAACACAGAGCAAACAGCAGCCAGGCGGTCTTAGCGGGGAGTGGTTCTGCGGATGGCCGGCATGGAGTGGCACTGGGGTTCTGGGGCCACCTGAGCCCATGTCGTGAGCCGGTGGACAGCAGAGACAAGAGACTAAAGAGGTCAGTGGGGCACCTGGGGCCTCGCTGCTCCCCAAACACCTTGGAGACACTTCGAAGGAGAGACAGCTGGCCACCCCTGGCGAAACTGGTGCCAGTCTCACCTTATACTCCTGGGCTACCTCTGTCACGGTTCTTTAACTCCGGTCTCTTCATTTGTCAAAAATCCCTAATAATACCTC
This sequence comes from Pteropus alecto, assembly GCF_000325575.1. Lineage (NCBI taxonomy): Eukaryota > Metazoa > Chordata > Mammalia > Chiroptera > Pteropodidae > Pteropus > Pteropus alecto. Next base: position 21,234,590 of record NW_006439568.1, on the reverse strand, counting down.
CCTCAAGAGGGTCCACCAGGCCAGGTGAAGAAACGCAGGAGCGCGGCCAACCCCGGGCGTGGCACACCAGCTGCCCTCGGCCGTGTCATCTCAGTGCTGTTTTCCCACCACCCAGCTCTCACATGAGGGAGACGCAGAGCACAGCAGCGTCCCGAAAAATGACAGGAGTTCTAAGCATGACTTGCATTTTTTATAATTCTGTTTTTCTCTTGACCCAGTTACAGGAAAAAAAAAAAAAAAGGAGGCTTTTTGCTCCTTTTCCTCTTGGGCCCAGGGGTTGTGCTAGTTCACCCAGCTGGGGGTGGATTGTGTCAATCAGAGAGTGTGCAGGAGGGACCCTCTGAGCAGTCCCGGGAGGAAGTGCTATGCCAAGGTCAGGGTGAAGGTCAGCCTCCCAGGCCTCTGGTCTTAGCTCAGCAGTCCTGGGGAAAAGGCGGCTGGTGCAGAGAGGGAGGGAGGCAGCAGACCCGAGGGGACAGCCCCTCTCCCCCGTGCAGCTTCCGGTTCCCTTCCTGACCAATGCTGGCCATCCTAGAATCACCTGCGATGCTTTTAGAAACCGTTCATGCTGGACCCCGCCTCCTCCTGGATTCTGATTCCATTGGTCTAGGAGGGGGCTCGGTCATTGGCGTTGGTAAATAGCACCCATCCTGGTGGTGAAGGACAGCCAGGGTTGAGATGCTCTGGCCTAATGGGACTTGGCTGCTGAATTAACCCCTGCCTGAAAAGTCGTCCTTAGATAAGTCATCTGCTTGTGGGAGGAGCGTGGGCTCAGGAGTCAGGCGACCCAGGTTTGCACTCTGGCTTGCCACTCCTGGCTGTGTGTGACCTTGGGCAGGTCACCTAGCATCTTTGAACCTCAGTTTCTTCATTTATGCAATGGAGAACAGAACCTCTCTTCCAGCGCTGTAGTCAGCGTTAAATGAGATCAAGCATGTAATGTGGTTAGCACAATACTTGACATGTCATTAATGTTAATTATGATTAATACTAATTATCATTATCATTTGGAGAAAATGCTCTTATTTTCGACCTAATCTTGCAAGTGGAGAAGATTAAAGCCTTGGGATTATTTAAGGCACTTATATAATGGATTCTAATGGCAAATGACCACATGAACGGTGCTACCCTAGGCCGTTTCTTTTCTCCCCACTCTACCTGTAAGTCCCAGGAAAATCCTCCCAGATCTTTTTGTCCCTGATGGTGACGGGAATGTAGTTTCATAATACACTGTTACAAAAGCATTTTTCAGGCATTATCTCATTTAACATTAGCCCCAGCCCTCATGACAACCCCACAGCTCCTTCTCAGCTGCATGACAAATGGAGCCACATTACTGGGTGCGGTGGGCATATACCAGCCACAAAAGCAGTCAGCTTGGGCCCCGGCTCTGGCCTTGTGAGGCATGAATCTCAGACACGTGGGCACATGCTGCCTGATCACTCTTGCTGATACCTTGCACTCAGGCAGGAGTTGGGCTTAAAAAAGCAACTCTCATTTTCTTTCTGGAAAGGGTGCTGTGCTCTGGCTGCTGCCTGCTCTCCCCCTTCGGCAGGAGGTAATGGGGGCCAGGGGTGCACTGAGGGTCCAGGTACACAGGAGCAGAGAGACAATGGAGTCCCAGAGCAATGAGGGACGTACAGACCGTGTTCTTTCTAGGGCTTCTCTTTTTTCCAGGGGCTGCTTTTCCATGGTGCCTCTACCCAGTGAGCAGACAGATCTCAAAGGCAGACTGCTGACGGGACGACACCCTGCTGGGGACTGCTCCAGAGGAGAGACGGAGACAGGAGGGACATTCATCAGGCAATCAGAAAAGGTCAGAGGTCACTTCCTGAGGAGGGAAGAGGAATCTAGAAGAACTTAAGTGAGGTCATGTGGCTGGCACAAGTGAGCAGGGGTGAGAGTGGGGGCCAGAGAGGTAAGTGGAGTGACCGTGTGGGCTTTCAGTGACCGTGTGTGCGTGTGGCCTGTCTCTGCTTCTAAGACAATGGGAAGCTACTGAGGGTGCTGGCAGTGGGGATGCCATGACCAGACTTATGTTTGGTGCTGGCTTCAGTTCTACTTATAATCCCATTATTCTTTCCAAGAAAAGCTCCACCTAACACAGCCAGTATCATAGACTAGGCTGTGTGCTGAGTACCCTACCTGTACGAGCTTCCTCTCCCACGGGACACCACAGCATGTGCGCGAGGATGCTGGGGCCCTATTTTGCCCCTGGCCCATTCCAAGTCTCCTCCTACCCCTTTGCAATGGAGGGAGGGACTGTTTTTAGCTTGCTAGATGTTAGAACATGTAAGCCAGACTTACTCCCTCCTGAGGTCGTATCTAATGTACTTGGCATCAAAGGCTCTCAGAACCAGGAGGACCCCCAACATTCAACTGTCATATGCTCTCACCTGCTGCTTGAACTCACTCCTCTAAAAGCCCCTACTGGGTGTCAGGAGGCCACCAGAACACGCCCCTGTGGATTGAGTGCTTAGGCGTAGTGGCCACAGAAATTTCCTACTTTTTCCCACCCCAGATGGCCGGACCTCCCTCCAGATGTGAGGGCTGAGGCTGCCTGGCCAGCTGACCCCATGGGTGATGGTGTCTGAAACACAGGGCCAGAAGAGGATGAGCCGAGTACGTGCAAGCTCATCGATTAGTCAAGTCACCACTCCCACCCTGGAGCGCAGTGAGTGAAGGATGAATTCATTCACACATGAAGTTCAGAAGCACCTACTTCTGAGCCCAGGAAGGAACGAGGAAGGAAGCGCTGATGAAGACTGTCCCCAAACAAGCACCATGTCATTGGAAAACTGTCACTTGAGAGCATCTCAAAGTGACTTTTGAGATGTACGTCATTTGAGAGCATCTAACAGATGCCGGATGCTGCCAGAGATGTGATAGAGGTGTTTCCTGGCCATCCAGGTAGGGCAGACTAGGTGGCATCTATAGTCTGAGCAACACTGATGTAGGAACTGGTGCGTGTGTGCGCGCGCGTGTGTGTGTGCGTGAGCGTATGTGTTTGGGACCGGGAGAGGGGAAGGGGACGCTGAGTCTCTGGGAGATGCCGCTCCCTAACTTCAACTGTTACTATTTTGCTTTCATTTACTACATATTGGAGGCCTTATGCTAAAAACAGTTTGAAAACCACTGCTAGAAGGGAACAGTGAGTTAATGAAGAATCGTGAGCAGAAAAGTGACATGGTAAGATTGCATTTTGGGAATATCGCTCTGCTTGCAGGATGGATGGGAGGGAAGCAAGAGTGGAGATGCTGAGTCAGTTGGGAGGCAGCGATGGCAGCAGTGGAGAGAGAAGAGCGGAGTGGAGGTAAAACCAGAGGGACCCGGTAGTGGAGATGCAAGACGAGAAAAAGGAGGCATCTTGCATAATCCGTTGGTTCCAGTCTGGGAGCGCGGTGCCGGGAGCTGCCGAGCTGCAGCACACAAGAGAGGAGCAGATTCTAAGGAAGGTGGATGAACTGGGCGTGTGGGTGTGACAGCCCCGTGGGACCCTCCAAGTACAGATGGTAAACCGGCAGCTGCATGTTCAAGTCTAGACCTCAGTAGAGAGCTCGGGGCTCTAGATGTACACTTGGATTTTCAATGTAGAAATGCCATTTGAAGTTACATGAATGGGGAGGTAATGTGGAGTGGGGGAAAGCATAGCTAGAAAAGGGACCGGGAATGAGTCTTGAGAAACCCCAATGTTAAGAGGGGCAGAGAAATTAGAGCCAGGAAAAGAAACGACACAGTGGCCATGTGTCAGTGGGCAGCTGGAGTTAAGCATCTGAAGCTCAAGAGAGAGTAACTAGATGAAGATTTGTGAGTCCTCAGCACCTAGGATGTCACTGAAATGGGGGGAGAGGATGGGAGTGAGAAGAGGGAACCTTGGAGCCACCCATTTGTCAGGGGAGAGCAAGGCGGAGAAGGCCTCGAAGGAGACGGTGAAGGATCGGCCAGAGCAGCATGAGAAGCACAGGGCGGTCTCAGGGGCTGGGTCAGTCAGGGTACTTTGGGCTGCAAGTAATGGAATAGCTGACTGAAACTGGCTTAGGTAACAGGAACTTTAATTCTCTCATAAAAGGCCCAGAGGTAGGCAATTCCGGGGTTGGTTCAATGGCTTAGGAAGTCATGTGTCTCTTGGGCTTTTCCCTATGTTTGCGAGATGGCTACGGCAGCTCCAAACATTCATTTTTCACCGATAATGTGGCTTTTTCTTTGTGTCTCTCTTTCTCCTTAATCAGAAAGTAAATCTTTCCCACAATCTCTCCCAGCTAGACTTTCTCTCAAATCCCATTACCCAGCTGTAGCTGCGAGGAGGCCAGCGATGCGAATAACGAGTATTTCAGTCTCGTAGTAGAAGCCGGGCTCTCGCTGCAAGAAGGTGGGAGAGAGGCCGGCAGTCAGGAGGGCGACTGACCGGGCCTGTCTCCGGAGCCCATGGAGCCGAAAGGTTCCAGAAGCAGCGGGCGGTAAATAGTTTTCGTTAGAGCAGCGTGGCTCAGTGCCATGAGCACAGTGATCTAATAATACAGGTGTAGGGGATGTTTACTAAAGCAGTTCTAGTAGATTGGGGGAGGAATAGAAACAGAATTACAAAGAAATTGAGAAGTAAATGGGGATAAGAACATGCAATAGGTAGTATAGACCAGTGGTTCTCAGTGGGAGATTTTGTCCTCTAGGGCAGGGGTCCCCAACCCCCAGGCCACTGACCAGTACCGGTCCATGGCCTGTTAGGAACCGGGCCACACAGCAGGAGGTGAGCAAAGCTTCATCTGTGTTTGCAGTTGCTCCCCAGCGCTAGCATCACCGCCTCAGCTCCACCTCAGATCATCGGGCATTAGATTCTCATAGGAGCACCGGTCCCTGGTGCCAAAAAGGTTGGGGA
>NW_006439568.1:21219440-21228645 GCF_000325575.1 Pteropus alecto | reverse complement strand
TCCTGCTCCAGGACCCCGGGTTGTTTGGAATCACAGAAGGCGAGGTCATCTGCTGAGTGTGAGAGGGGTCAAGGAAGCAGGGAAGGGACAGTGTGAAAGATTTTTTAAGGGAACAAAAAGAAGGCAGGCCAAGTGGAGGAAAGGAATGTGCAGCCTGCCCAGAGCCTGGCTGAGGTGGGAGGCCGGGGTCTGTGTGGCTGCAGCCCTCAGGGCTGTGTCACTCTCCAAAATGCTCACCACCACCAGGGCAGTGCACTAGGACCAACGAGTGGGTCAGGAGCTGAGTGCGCAAAATGCGAAGGAGCTCAGAGGAGGGACAGGAAAATGGTTCAGGTGGTCAGTCCTGTGGCCTAGGCCCTGGGCAAGTATTTAAACTCTCACGGCCTCGGTTTCCTCATCTGCAAAGTGGGGTTAATGATGCCATTTCTCCATTATTTCATAGGGTGGTTGTGGAGTTCGAGTGACAGGGTGTATAAGAGAGACATTATAAAGTGACTCTTTTTTTTTTTTTAGTTATTATAGTTAGTCCTTGTCAGACCGGCCAGTTACCAGGACTTTCACGGTCGTCTTTATCAAGTATCTGTTATGTCCCCTGCCCTCCTTTACTCCTGAGTGTTCGAAGCTGAGGATTTCTTCCTGGCAGGACAGGTGGACAAATGAATTATCCCAGGACACACAGCCAGCCTGCGGACCCTCCCTCTCTCTCTGGTGTCAGGAATCCTGCAGCAGCCCCGAACCGCCCCTGCCCCCGCCGGGCCTCTTCTCCTCCTGTGTCTGTCTCGGGTCTTCTGTGCACAACCCTTTGATGAGCACTTGGAAGGGAGAGGACGTCTTCATCGCCACCTGCTGCATAATTTAATTAGAGCTTAACTAGAGCCAAAGGAAGCCACGGAATGAGAAGGGAAGAAAGTGAGAAAAAGGGGGTGGGGCGTGAGGAGCAGCTGGAGATCTGAGTTGGCGAAGCGTCGGAACTAGACAAATATGGGGGAAACTGGGCAAGGTGGGTGTCCCAGGAGCTTCTGCAGCCTCCTTTTGTGGTGTGTTCTCTTGATCTCTCTGATTTCACAGAGTCCAGGTGACAGACAGCAGGAGCCCAGGCCAGGGCAGAGGTGGGAGAAAGGAGGGCCGGGGAATAAAGACGCTGGGGAGAAGAATGGCTGGTGGGGAGAGGGTCGTGACGGGAGTGCCTGGGCACCAGAAGTGGGGTTGCCGGAGCGGGAACCAGTTTCAAAAGGAAGATCAGGTGAGGAATTGTTATTGCCTGGTATTTTTTTGGCTAGAATTTGTCTAATAATAATAACGGCTTCCATTTGTGGAGCATCCACCCTATGCCAGGCACATTACCTATGGTGGCTTACTTAATCGTAAGCCATAAGGTAGCTATCAGTATCCCCACTGACAGGTGAAGAAACTGGGGCTGCCAGAGGCCACGTGACCCGCTCCGGGCCACACAGCCAGTAAGAGGCATAGCCACCGGAACCCAGCTCAGAGGCTCCAAAGCCTGTGTCCCAGCCCCGGGTGCCACACCGTGGACGATATTCTGCAGCTTCTCTGCAGAAACTCTCAGCTCCTTGTTCCTCTCTCCTCGTGCACTGGGTTGGCTCTTTCTGGGCCTTGGCCTCATCTAGACACCCCGGCGGCCACAGTGCTTGGCCAACAATTGCCATCACCTCGATTTCTCAAAGGCATGTTTTGAAGACAGTCGAAGATTAAAACCCAAAGGGATACATTTCAATACCAGATTCACAGTCCCTGAAACTGCGAATAGAGGAATGCCACTGTGAACAGGGGGCTTTCAGGTCATTGTCTCTATAAGCCATTAACTGATTGTTTTTCCCATCCATCCATCCATCCATCCATCTATCCATCCATCCATCCATCCATCATCTATTTATTGAGAGTCGTTGTAGTATAATGGTTAAGAACATGGACTCTCTAGCCAGACTGCCTGGATTCCAACCTGACTTCTCATTAGCAAGCTTCACGAATCTAATCTTTTTGTGTATCAGTTTCCCCATCTGAAATATGGGAATAGCACCTCCTAGAATTGAGGCGAGGGTTAGTGGGTTAATTTACCTAAAGCACTCAGAATAGTGCTTGACCCCAGTAAATGCTAGTCTGTGCCAGCGGATACCAAGTCCAGCGGGGCACAGTTCCTGCCCTTGAGATGCTCACAGTCCAGGGAGGGCATCAGGGCTATTCTGTCCACCTGACCCAGACGAGGAGAGAATGAGGCCAGGTAGCCCTCCCCCTTTCCAAAGACTTTTCTTTCAGAGGTGGCATTGGGTTGCAGCCTTGGGTTGGAGCCCAGAGGGCCAGAATACCACTTGGGAGCTGGGTGCCTGACCAGCCTTGCCTTTGGGTGTCGGCTCCAACCCCGAGGCATGAAGGCCTGTTGGCGGTGCAGCAGTGTGCGTTTCTCTGATGACTTTCTTCTCAGAACCCAGAAGTGTTTGCCTAGTTAAGGTAGGAGAGGCTTTTAGGAGGCTGGGGCTGGCTCTAACAAGGGTTCATCTCCCCAGGGAGGCTGGCTGATGAAGACTGAGTCCCAGGCTCAGAACGCTGACCCCAGGCACCTCGCAGCAGAAGGCAGAGCCCAATCAGAGAAGCCACCGCTGTAAGTAGGGCACTGGCCTGGGCTTTGTTGCCTTCTAAAGACACGCGCTGCCCCCAGTGCTTTGTGCCTCGGCTCCTGGCTGCTGCTCCATCAAGGCGACAGCCTCTGATCTCCTCCTTTTGCTGGCGCTCCAGCAGAACGAGGCTGGAGACTCATTTGTCTGTCTGAGAGGGAGGCTTTCAGAGCCAGGCAGCTTGGAAAAATGAGGTGACAAAAGAAGCCAGCCAGCAATTAGGTAATGCCAGCCTGTCTGCTGGGCAGCCCTGCACGCAACCTGTCCCTGGAGCTCACTGGGGGGCTCAGGGGAGAGCAGACTTGGATTCTGGGGTTGGAGGTGCACAGCCATGCACTGGAGGGACAGCCAGGGTGTGCTGGGACAAAGGGACCTTGGGAAGTGGCCAGTGAACTGATGTCTCTGAGTGTCACTTGTACAATGGGGTGGAGACTGCCTCTCTTACTGGGAGACATAAGACTCTAATCTAATCCTACTGTGATCACAGGTGATGTGACAGGTGGTCAGTAATGCCCGTTTCCTTCCTCCTCTAGTGTGACTTGTGGCCAGCAGCTGGCATGCAGGGGAGCTAAGACCAGGTGAGCGGCCCCCGGCTCAGGGCTGGGCTGTGGGGCCTTCTAACCTCCCTCTTCAGCCATCTGGCAGGGCCGAAGGCTGTGCCGGGAGCTGCGTAGAGCCCCTCCCCGCACTGCAAGCCCTCTGGAGCCCGCGGAGGCTTCTCCCACACGACTGCCAATTCTTCACCTCGCTTTCCTCTCTGCTTCTCCATGTTAGACAAACGAAATCCTTTGCTTATTCATTTCTTTGAATTTTTTCCCCCAGGCTAGCACTCTTATTAATAAAAGAAATCTTTACCCAAGGCCCAGTTCTTCCTTGCTACAAAATTCGTTGCAACACTCGCCCTTGGGTGAGCCCTGAGGACCAACAAAGCCCCAGGCCTCTTCTCCGAATACCCAAATTTCTCTCACTACAACCTGGTACTTATTTCGATGTTTGTTTTTGTTTTTGTTTTTAAAGTATATCTGAGCCCCCGTATTACTCCGTGGGGGGCGAGGTGGGTGGGTAAAGCCCAGAAGTTCTTTGGTCCTGGGTTCAAGTTCTAACTTCACTATTTACTAGCTGTGTGACTGTGGGCAAGTCACTTAACCTCTCTGAACCTCAGTTCTCTCATCAAATAATAGTTTATAGAAATGTTCCCCCTACATGTTATCTCAGCAGCTTTTCAGAATAGCCTGATAGCAAAAGATTGATTACAAAGTCCTGTTCTACAAATGAAGAGACAAAGGCTTTGAGAAGTTAAGTCCTCTTAACTGCGTCTCTGAGACACACAGCTGACAGAACCTTGACTTGGCCCTGAATCCCCCACTCTTTCTGTGGATTCCGGGGAGGTAAGGACCTATTTCCATTTTACTTCTCAGAGTTGCGAAGGTCAGAGGACATCATCTATCCATGTATTTCACAGACATTTGTTGAGGGCCACACTGTGCCAGCCTACGGAGTGAAGGGTTCCGTGAGCTATCAGGAGCTGGGCAGATGCGAGTGAGGGTAGGGGAGTCTGCCCGGCCGGCCGTCTCGCAGAGGAACCCCGCCCCTAGCAGAGCACTTGGCCTGGGGCAGGGGCTCCCTTGGGCCTTGACGAGCCCTTCCCTTCCTGGGCCCTCTCGCAGTTCAGCTTCACATTGCCCTGTGTTTGGAAGGTACCATTTGTCTCATTTTACAGACGAAGGGCAGAGCTCAGTCTTGGCTGCATGTTAGAATCATTGGGAATCTTTAAAAACCCAATGCCCAGGACGCATCCCAGACCACAAAAAGAACTCAGGCTGGGCACAGGCATCAGCGCTTTTCCTAAAACTGCTGATCAGTTGCAAGTGCAGCTGGGAGGAGAGCAACTGTCACAGAGGCCAGCACCTACAGTGGATGCTGATGGCCCAGGAGTTGTCCAAGTCCTTGGCTCTCTTTCTTGATGGCAGTGGTGTAGGGGAGGGCGCATTTAGGGTGGACTGGAGCTCCCTTCCTACGCACTTCTGGCCATTTCTAGCTGGGTGGTCTTTGGGCAAGTAGCTTCGCACCTTCTCCCCACCTGTTTGTCCAGCGTGTTGTGGGAATTGCTGTGGGCTGTGGGTAAAGTAATTGGTACCTATCAGAGGCTTCATGAACACTGGTTACCTCTCTGCCTCCTACCCCAGCTGGTGCCCAAGTTTGGGCCATTTTTCTCTTTAATCGCATCTCCTCCAGAGGGAGTGAAACTCGTCAGTTCTCCCTCTTGTTGGCAGCACGGCCCAGAGGCTGGACCAGACTGTGGGAATCAGGAGGGAGAAGCTTCAAGGGTGACTGGAGTCTGGAATGGGCAGGTTCTTCTCTGTGTCTGGCCCAAGTCTGGGCATGGATGGTTAAGTAAAGAAAAACAGTCTGCTTTGGGGTACATGTGCCCTCCCAGCTTGCTGGGAGTGGGGGCTTCCTCAGTGAGATGGCGACAGTGGTCATCCTTCTCTGTTCCTGGAGCAAGGACTAAGGGCTGTCTGGAGGGCTGGTTGGCCAGCAGGCAGCCGGAAGTAAGAGCTTCCCCAAGTATTGAGGCCCAGAGGCCAGTTGCTGCAGGGCAGGGCGCAGCACAGTGCCGGGAGCGTGCTAGAAGCTCAGTCAATCCCTGCCTTGAAATAGTATTCTCGTGCTGTTCTCTTCTCGCCCTTCTTTCTGTCCCGACCTGAGCTCCAGCGGGGACTTCTCCCTTAGTCTGTTAGAGGCTTCCTTGCTGCCTCAGGACGTTCAGGGTTTTTAAATGTTCAAAACAGGCCTTTAAAAATTATCTTAGTGCGTTCAGGCTGCCATGACAATATACTACAGACCCGGTGGCTTAAACAACAGGAATTTATTTTCTTACAGTTTTGGAGGCTGGAAACCCAAGATCAAGGTGCCAGCAGAGTTGGTGTCTGGTGAGAACTCTCCTCCTGGCTTGCAGATGGCCATCTTCTCCCTACGTCCTCACATGGCAGAGAGAGCAAGCGAGCAGGAACGAGCTCTGGTCTCTTCTTATAAGGACACTAATCCCATCTAACCCTAACTACCTCCTAAAATCCCCATCTCCAAATACAATCGCAAAATTCAACAAATGAATTTTGAGAGGACACAATACAGTCCATAGCGTTCTACCCCTGACGCCCCAAATTCATTCTCACTTGCAAAATATATTCATTTCATCTCTACAGCCCAACAGTCTGAACTCATTCCAGCATCAGCTCCAAAGTCCATTCTCGTCCAAGCAGCATCACAATCAGGTATGGTGAGACTTTAGACACAACTCATCCTGAGGCAAATTCCTTGCCTGCTGTGCAGCTGTGCAACCAGACAAGTTATGTGCTTCCAAAATACAATGGCGGGACAGGGCACGGGATAGACATTGCTGTTCCAAAAGGGAGACATAGGAGAGAAGGAAGGGGTGATGAATAGGTCCCAAGAAATTTCAAAAGTTAGCAAGGCAAATTCCACCAGATCTTAAGGCTCGAGAATCTGGGGCGGTGGCTGGACTCTGCAGCTCTGCCAAGCTGGGGTGGGAGGCTCCCTCAAGGCTTTCTGGCCAGTTGAAATCAAGGTGGTGGTGGCCTGATAATCTCTGAATCGCCTTCAGGGTCCTTTTCCCCCCTTCCCTGAAGAACAGCGCTTGTTTACAACCAAACAGCTCTAAGGTCTGGTCCTGTGGCATCCAAGGAGCCTGACGAGCTTCCTTCATTCTGTTCTGCTTTCTCTGTCCCCTTTATTTCAAACTGGCAGCATCCTTGCTGGTGTAACCCCATCTCTATTCCTGGCTTCCACTGAAAGGACTGATTAGATCTCTGTTTACACCCATGATCTCTTTATGAAACGGTTGTTTAGCCACACCCTTAGTGCTCCATTCAGAACAAGCTTTCTCCTGTTTTGCAATATGGCAGACTGAGAATATTTCAAATCTCCTAAGTTCTGGCTCCTTTTTATTTAACAATTCTTTCTGCAATTCATCTCTCTCCTTTTGCATTTTACTCTAAGGATTCAGGAGGACCCAAGCTGCTCCTTCGACATTTAGCAATCTCCTCAGCTAAATATCCAAATTCATGGCAAGCAAATTCTACCCTCCTCAGAACACTAGAACACAGTTCAGCTAAATTCTTTGCCACTTTATAACGAGAATCACCTTTTTTTTCAGTTTCCAATAACATGTCGGAGGCTTCTCCAGAATTACCCTTAACATCCATATTTCTAGCCTACACCTCAAAACTCAGTGTGTGAAGAGTGGCCACAGATGTGGGGGATGTGCCAGGCTGCCATGCAGAAGCCCAGTCTGCGTGTGGAGGCTGAGCCTACAAACCATTCCCCTGCGTTCAGGCGCCACTGCCAGCCCCTGGGTGGGGGGCCACATGGGTGTCCATCCCATGCTCTGGATGGGCCTCTGTCAGAGGCTGCCTGCAAGTCACCAGAGGATCAGATGCTTGCTTGTACTCAAGTCTTTTCCAAAGGCCCTCTAAGCTGTCCCACATAAACACCAATTTTAAAAGACCCAGAAGAGTCATAAGTTCTCCAATAGAAGGGAGCCTTTGCACCCAGAGGCAGGGTGCTGATGGGAGAGAAAAAGTCCCACTGTCATTGTGTTGGTGGGTCAGGAGAGTAGAGAGCCACCCCCCACTGCCCCCCACCCCCCGATATAACACATGTGACCGGCAGCACAGTGCAGCGGTTTGGTATCCAGGCCTGGCAGATTGCCATGTTTAAGTCCTGGCTTTGCCCCTTTCCAGTAGTGTGGTCCTGAGTCAGGGTTCTCAGTATCTGTTTCAGTTTTCACCCATGAGAGATGGATATAAAAATAATAATTCCCACCTCATGGAGTGATGGTAAGAATTAGATGAGTTAATTCAAGTAAAATGACACTAGTTCATGGTGCATAGTAACTGTTCAACAAAAGGGTTAGCCATTATGGTACACTCTTGAGAACAGGCACGGCTAATGTCTGATGGCCAATCAGGAGTGAGCAGGTAGTGAAGAGGAATGGTCAAGAGCAGGGGCTGGGAGGGAACAGGTGTGGATGGAGATGGGGTGACAGTGGTATATAGCCTCTCTGAACATTAATTTCCTCATTTGTAAAGTGGGAATTACATAAGATAACACGTAGCAAATCCCTTCTTACAATATCTGGCAGTAGGAAGTGTATATAAATCTTCACGATTACATTATTAGATAAGGAAACTGAGGCACCAAGAGCTCAGAAACTTGCCCCAGGTTACCAGCTAGTAAGTGGGGAAGCTGAGATTTGAGCCAAGGCTATCTGCCTTCAGAGTCATGTGTCCGTACTTCAAACAAATTGTTGAAAATATAATGTATTCATTCAATTTCTTTTTTCATGAGAGGCTATTAACAGGATAAGATGACATTTTCCAAGCAGGGGAATAAATTGTCTCTAAATGTAATCTTCAGTCAATTTTTTCTCTATTCTCTTTTGATAAACTAGCAACCTTTAAAGCAGAGATTATATTAAAATCCATTTTAGCTGCCATCTATCTAGACCTAATAGACTCTTCTGAAGGTTCATGCCCATTGGTGACTGAATAGGCTAAAGCTACAATATACCCAAATCCACATACCATACTGGAATGACATCCTGATAAAATCAAGAGGGAGCAGTGCTAGCTGATGCTGCTTATTTCAGGTGGCATTCTATGCCAGAGAGGAAAGGAAGGTTTGGAGCTCCCTGGGAATCCCTGCAGTGCAGGTTTGGCCTGCGCTCATAAATCACACAGGCTTGGAAGCCTGGGGACCCTGGCTCGACACCCACCTCTACCAACTGCTAGTTGTATCTCCAGGGCAAACCCAATTTATGATCGTTCAGCTGCACCCACTCCGGTTAACACATTCAGGGGAACTTCTACAAAATCAGTGACTCTCAAAGTGAGGTCTACCAACCACCTGCTTAAAAGACACCTGGGGCACTTGTTAAAAAGCAGATTCCATGGCTTTATCCCTCATCTTCTGCGAACCTGGCCAGGGAATGTGCAGTTCTGACAAGTCCTCCAGATGACCGCGCTCAGCCTGTACCCCATACCTCAGTCAGTGCGGGGCCATGGAGCAGCTGCAGAGGAACCTTCCTGGACCGTGCCGCTACAGATCTGCTGTGGAGCTTTGCCTCAAGCCTCAATATCATGAGCCCCTTGGAGGTGGCATCCTCAGGGACAGCGGCTCCTGCTCAGGGCTGTGTAAGTGCTGGGGATGATCTTGGTGATGGACTCGCGCAGGGTGAGTAAAGGGCTTTATAGAACAGAAGCCATCTCTCCCTGGCTTTTGTTCCTTCTACCTCATTAGACAAGCCAGCTTCAGGAAGGGAACGGATTGATTTTTCCGGGTGGGGGCCATGTGGCCACACACCCAGCGGTCGCACGGTGACTCAGCTTTGGAAGGCTGGCGCCCAGGCCCGGGCGGTGCCAGACTGGAAACAAAGGACTCCCGAACGCGCCCTCCCGCAGCCGCGCCGCACCTGCCCGGCGGCCTAGGCCCCCTCCCCTCCCCGAGGCCGCAGCGGCGGGTGGCTGTTGCCGGGCAGGCTGGGCCCTCGGCGG
>NW_006439568.1:21211529-21219344 GCF_000325575.1 Pteropus alecto | reverse complement strand
GCGTTTGCCTCGCACTCTCCGCGCAGGTGGGAACCCGGGGAGCTCACCCGCCACCGCCTTCTTGGCATCGTACCCCCCGCCCCCCGCTGCCCACCCCAGCCGGTGTCTGTCCAACCACGAACACTGGCGGGAAAGAAAACCAGACTGTCACTGGTCACTGGGTCTTTCCAGACCTCCCTGATGCCGGTCACAGTCCCCCTGCGAGGCTCTGATATGGGAGGGAATGACAAGTCTCTAGTAGCCCCCACCTTCCATAGCCTTCAGCTTTCCTTTTCTCCTGTCAGTGGTTTTCCAAGGCTGCTGCCCATCAGAACGACCTGGGGAGCTTAAAATCAAACAACCAACCAAGCCAAACAAAAAAACTGATGCCCCAGCTGCACCCAGACCAATTAAATCAGAACCATGGGTGTTGGCCCCGCCTCAGCAGTTTGCAAAGCTCCCCAGGTGATTCCAGTGTTCATCCAGGGCTGCGGACCATGGACCCAGACCGAGGCTTCTCAAACCTGAATAATCATTGAAGCCACCTGGAATCTTGTTAAAATGCAGGTTCTCTTCAAGTGGGTCTGGGGAGGAGCCTGAGAGTCTGCATTTCTAACAAGCCCCCGGGTGAAGCTGAGGCTGCTGGTGTGCGGGCCACATTTGGAGCTGCAAGACACTAAATACTCCTGGTCCTTTCACCCTTTCTCTTGCATCATGTTAGAGAAGAAGGCTTTGGCGCAGATAAAACGGGGGTTTGAATCCCACCTCTGCTGTTTCTTAGTTTGGTGAAATTGTACCCCGGTTCTTTGAAAACAGTGAAGACCAGCTGTGTTAGGATGGGCATGCTCTCCATTGGCTCTCATGGCAAAGTCTGTCAAGGAATGACTGGAGTAGAGAAAGGAGCCTTCCCGGGTCCCTCTTCTGGCTCTCCTCCCTTATAGGGGTACTGAGTTGGAAGCCAAAACACTCCACTGTCTTGGGGGGTGGGGAAGGAGCAAAAAGGAAGGGAGACCAGGTTGTGGGAGCTGGAGGAAGGGGAGGGGGTGGCAAGGAGGGTCAGCAGGAGGGTAGTGGGGCAGTTCATGCTGGTGGCGGACTCCATCCTTGGTCTGGCTCTCCTGAGCCTCCAGCCGGAATGTCTCTGCTAACCTAAAAATAAAAAGGCCTTTCAAAGTGGGAGACAAACAAGCATTTATTGAGATCGATAAGAATAGCTATTTGGGAATCATTAATTCAGCAGAAGCCCAGATAATGTTCTGATTGGGAGACAAAGAGGATGAGTATTTATGAGAAAGGGAGGGGAACAATTACATCAATAGAGGGAAGGTATTTCTATTGGTGCAGATACATAACAGTGACGTTAATTCTAAACAATGTTTTAAATTTTCAGTCTAGTAGTCATCTGTCCAGTAGTCATAATAACTGCTTCCTTGTTATCTTTGCAGACAGGTTTTTGGGACACAAAGTTTGCTTAGGCCCAGTCTAAAGGTTGTTTTGTCCTCTTTTGACATTCCAAAGGTTTGAGACATAAGACGTGCAAGGCGGGTCTTCTGTCATGGCAGTTCTGGCTCCATTTTAAAGTGTCTTCATTTATATTGTTGTTTACCTCTGGTTTGGTGGCTCAGTGAAGGGGTTGGAAGTCAGAGGCTCTTGATGAAAGCTCACTTCCTCTCTTCAAACCAGTGGTGGGGACCATGTGCAAGGACATCATGTGTGTCATGAGACATGTGAATGCTCTGTTAGGATCCGCTCAAACGCAAGGCCCATTTAGGATTTTCTCTTCTTGATCCACGTGAGATTGTAAGACTATACTTCCTTTGAAATCATAGTTCTAACACAGCTCCAATGGGCAGCTCAGTAAGCAGGATGTTTTAAAACAAGCTTTCTTCTACAAAGAGCCCATGGGCTCTGACAGCAAGGGACCTGGAGCCGAGATGTGGCACTCTGGTCCTAGGGCCACTGCATTCCCAGCTCCCGCAGTCTGCTCTGGGCACTGCTAGCTCAGTGTTCCTATTGTTCTGTAATCATCGTTTTCACATCCTCCTCCCCTGGACAGTCAGCTTTGTGAAGGCAAGGACTGTGTCCTACTCCACCTCAAGTTCCCATACCTAGCAGAATACTGACACCTTATCAGTGCTTACTAAGTGCTCATTATTAATGCAAGAATAACTGAGCTGAGGGCTCAGTTTTTTCATGGGTAAAATGGGATTTAGACTAAATTTAATCTCTTAGGCTTCCTCCGGCTCTAACAGTCACTGAGTTTGAATTATTCTTCGCCTGGTTATAATCCACTGTATTTTTCCTTCCCAGGTACATCTTACATTTGACCTTGATTTTATGTTTGCTTCTTACTCAGGTGGGTGGATGAGCTTTATCAAATGATGGTAAATGCCTTGCTAGTTAAGGCCTGAAATTCCTTTATTTTCTCACTAAATTATTCTTGGCTAGGCTATCCATATGTTTTTGTTTGTTTGTTTGTTTGTTTCTTGAGAGGCACATTGGGCCGATCATTTTGGGCTGATGGAGCTAGTTTTCTCTTCCCCACTTACCTTGGCTACTCGTGCAGCATCTTTGGGCTGTCCCCTCCATATCCTCAGTGGAGCTGACACCCCTTGCCCCATTTCCTTTGCCTGGGGTTCTCTCTTGGCAAAGAGAATGTGCAGACTGCCCAGATAAGGGATTTCCACTCTCTCCCTGCGGTGTGTGATGCGGGCACTGGACTCACCTGGTCATACAAGAACATCATTTGTTGGTCACAGGATTAGATGAGTGACACCATCCCCTCTAAAATACTCTCCACATTTATCTCTTGGGTCTGAAAGAGTCAAAGTAGAATGGACTTTCTAAAGGGAGTTTTTTTCCTCCCAAGAAAGCTGCCACAGTGAGATTTTCTGTAATATTGGCCTAATGCTTGGGTATCTGCCACTAGCATGTCACCATGTATGGTTCTATCTGTAAAGATGGCCATGCACAGACCATCCTTATTTGTACATGCTGCTCTTCTCAAGAAAAAGTGGAATCTATTCCCCGTCCCTGGAATCTAGGCTGGCCGTGGGACTGGCTTTGACTAACAGGAGGAAACAGAGGAGCTGTGTTCCAGTTCTGGGCCCAGGCTTTGTGCTCTCTTGCCACCTTGAGCTAGCATGTGAAGTCCAAGCTGTCCTGCTTAGCAGAGAGCCAGCAGCCAACCTGGAGATCTCAAGTGTGTGAGAGAGGCCCCGGTCCGGCCAGCCTGGCCGATACCACTCAGACCAGTCCTGAGCTCTGCCCAAAGTCCTGGCTCATGGAATCGGGAGCAGTGAAATGGTTTTGTTGTTTAAGCTACTCAATTTTAAGGTGGTTTGTTAGATGGCAATAGGTAACGGAAACATCATACACTCTGAACTCTAATTCTTCATTTGCACAATGAGGTTCTACCTTCCGTCTTTGAGACCAAGCCAATGCCTCTATAACTGTGTCTGACTCTCTCTTCATAAATAAGCCTTTCAAACTCTGGTCCCCAAATAAGGGTTTGAAATCAGGAAAAATGCCCCCGAGTCTAGAGGCTACCAGTGCTAATGCAATGGAAATTCATCAAGGAAAACGAGAATATACCACAGTAAAACACTGGCTTTGGGGTGGGGCTTTCTGGCTTTGAATTGCAGTTCTTCCACTTCCTGGCCTCTGATCTTGGACAAATTTCTTTCTCCAAGTCTCGATCTCCTCATCCGTAAAATGGGAATATCGATAGCACCTACTCCCAGGATTAAAGTGAGGATTACATAAAATAATGTCCATACCTTGCTTAGCATGGTGCCTGGAATGTCGAAGGTATTCAGTAAGTGGTAGCTATCTATCCTCTTGTTGGCTCCTATAATGTTTTTTGCTTTTACATTTGTCTATAGAGAGAGTACAAATTAACCCTAACATGATAACCTAGCCTTGATCCAGCCTATAAGAAAATGACCTTACGCATTACCGGACTCATTTATAGCACTGGTAAATATTATCTCTGTAGGTTCAGAGAAAATTCAAAAGACCTGTTCTGTGTTAAAGAAAAAATGCCAACTTCAGGGGAGGGGCAGAGGGAAGAAGCTGGGTAACGATTTGCTTTCATTTCTAAAAAGATATTGCTCATTGAGTTTATGGTTAGAGGAAGGTCAGATGAAAAAGGTTTAAAAAATTAATTTGTGGCTTTAACAAAATAAAGCACAAGAAAACGGCACATCGGTTAGCACATTTTTAGAGAAAAACAACAGTAGAACAAGAGAAATCAAAACCTAACCTTCTACCATCTGCCACAGATGATTTTGTAGCTCTCTACAAGAATCTCATTAGCATCTTCTAAGGGGCTGATTGTGCCACCAGCAAAACAGCGATGGAGAAAGGGACACTCACACCCACGCGGCCCATATTCTCACCACCTGAGCCTGCTCCGGCAGTGAGGTGGCTCGATGGGAACTTGGCTCTCTCCCCCAATTCCTCCTTTGTACACAGGAATTCCATAGGCAGACAGGAGCTCCGTTTCAGCAAGGAGAGAGTTACCCTTGAAGAAGTATCTGCTCCAGGCAGTAGGAACAGTGAGGGGGCGTGACTGGCCCAGTGAAGACAAGAATAACACTGAAAACCCACATTTGCTTCTAGTTCTGGGCCTCTTGGGTCTACTCTCTCCTAGCTACATTTTCAAGTGCTTCATTTTCTGGAGCATTTTAAACCTGGGCCTGTCAGACTTGAGGTGCAAGGAAAATGTCCCCTCACCCCCAACTCCTCAAATCATCTTCCCACCTTGCTTCCCAAAGGAAAGCAAGACAATACAAGGCTGTTTTCCAACGGCTTTCACCTACTCGGAGGCTGTGAAAAGAACTTGGAGCTTTGAGATGAAATGTCTCAGGAGGGAAGGAAGCCAGGTCCAGGAGATGATTCCCAAGGAAGTTTTAAGGAATTCTGATTTTTTTCACCATCTTTCTAATTCTTTTTTTTTCCTAGAGAAATGTGTGAGGCTGGAATGTGTGTGTGTGCGTATGTACACACATACATATATGCACAAATACGCATGCATGCACACACATACATGTGAATGAAGAAAATACCACCCAGTGATTTACTCTCACTAAGAAGACTGGAATCCTTGAGATTCTGGAAATCTACTAAACCTTTTAGGAACTCATGATTCAACTGAACCCTCTTACTGGTAATGTAGGGAGGAGGCAAGAGAATTCAAATGTTAATCAAGCCACAATCAGAGACTGATCAGCCCTGCAGCCAGGCCTGGAGGACACCTTCAGAACAAAGGAAGATTTCTGCTGGGATTGCTAACGACCCATTCCCCACACCTGTGAGGGGAAACAGGAACCAGGGGTCATTCCTGTGAAGGAAGATTTCTGCTGGGATTGCTAATGACCCATTCCCCACACCTGTGAGGGGGAAACAGGACCCAGGGGTCATTCCTGTGGCTAAAACCATAGAGAATTTATGGATTAAAGGCTGGAAACTGCCAGCAGGCTTTTCACTCTACATATTCTTACCTTTTCACACTACATACTCTTCCCCTTCCTCACTATATGTCCATATCAAAGGAAATGGGTTAACAAAGTCTTTTAAACAATAATTCACAAGAACTAAAGAACGATATATAAACCGAATTCCCTGAACACTCATCTCTACTCACTGTCTTTCTAAGTCTCTCTTGGTCCCTCTCAGTCTCTTCCTCTGAGAGGAGATCACACTCTGTGGAATGTTAATGCTTTTCTAATAAACTTTCCTTTTGACTCTAACTTCGGTGTGCGTGTTAAATTCTTTCTTCACTCTCCACCAAAATACCCTCTTCTCTCGGTACAGGGCTTGGTCTCCCCAATCACTTGCGGGAATTTGCCCTGTCCTGCATCACTGGGACCAGAATTGTAGAAACCCAAGTTCAGAGGGTTGCTTTCATCTGATCTGTGTGATTTCAATCCAGAGTCATTCGACTCCTTTGCTCCAGTCACCTTGTCTAGGGATGTTTAGGTCCTCAAGCAAAGTATTACCCATATGATGTCCCCTGGTCTCCAAAAACTCTGACCACAAGAGCTGGGGGCTCCTTTCCTTCAGGAGAACTCTCAAGAATTTCAGAAGCAACATGGGTAGTGGGTAGGTCTACAGGGAAGGTGATTAAGTAAAAATAGACCTCATAAGCTCTGGTCGTCAGTTCATTTTAATGCCATGAGACCTTGGACTGGAACTTTTAACCTGCTAGCTTTATTCATGAAACTAAATGACAACACGTAATTCTCTTCAGGAGAGTCTCAGCTAAGGCTGTGAAAAGTAGCTCTAGTTGAACCTAACATGACTCAGTTTGTCCTTTATGGTTATAAGGGACCTTAACTAGAGCAAACAGAGAGAATGACTGCAATCACTGAGAAGGGGAGGGGAGGGGAGGGGCTAGGTAGCACTGAGCCAGGGGCTCAGATGGAGCTACTCAGAGAGCTCTCCATCCCTCTCTGTTGGCTTTGCTCTCTCCTGTGGCTATGGGACAAAGGGAGGTAGGGATGCAGACAGTTCCATTGTGATGTCATCACAGCTTAGCAAGCCCTGAGGAAAGAAATATTGTTCTCCTGACATCTGTAAAATTAAAGGAAAATTTCTGAGTGGTGTGGCTTGGATCACGTCTCCACCCTTTGGGCAACCACTGAAGACAGGGGGATGGGGTCTGTGAATAACACAGGGTAGGGATGGGGCAGCAACTCTAAGAAAGGGAGGGGACACCATTAACAAAAATAGAGGACAAGGAGCTCTGTGCTAACACAAGAAAACAGCTGTTTGCCACATATGCATAAAATACACTCAACAGTCACTAGTTCTTTATCTTCTATTGACTTCAGATTCAGCTTTTATAGCAAAGTGCTGATTGGCTGAGTCCTGAGTCCTGAGGTCTGGTCTGATGTGCGTCTTTCAATACTATCAAGCATATCTTTAATTCTCAGCAGACTGGCTGGGAGGCCTACAGTTAAACTCATTGCTGATACTACCTACTTGGAGATAGCATCGGATCCCACAGTTTACAGGACTAGTCCCATAAGACTGTCCCCATTTCAGTCACCAATCACAAGTCCAAGTTGTCACCTGTGCTTCTGACCAACTGGCTATAAATTGGGGGTTCTACAATGCCTTCCTCAGGCGTGATTAATTTACTAGAGTAGCTCACAGAACTCAGAAAATATTTATATACATTTGTTACTGGAGAGTGGGGATCCTCTCCCGGCACGTTGTCCGGGTTCTTGATGTCTCAAACAAAGAATTGAGCAAGACACCAAAATACAGTAGAAAAGAAAAGTTTTATTAGGAGGGAAAGTCCACCTCCAAACGTGGAAGCGGGCCTGAGCAAGAGAAGCGTGGCTGGTAACAAAGCCTTTGGGGTTTTTATCCCTATTTGCTGTGGGTGGTTACTTTTCTTAGAGGGGTAGGCTTCCTTGATTGACAACTAAGATTGACAGGACTTGGTAATTCATCATTTTGCGTTCTGCGCATGTTTGTTCCCAGAATTCAGTCCGTTATAATGATATTAATGAACTTCTGGTACGTTTATCATATTATAATGATGTTATAATGAGGCTCAGGTGAGTTGGAGGTTGTTGGGGTCTTCACTGTGCAGGTCGAGTGACTGAGTTAAACTGGTATCTAATTCTCTGTCTATTTGTTTCTTTGTGAGAGTTAAAAAATGCCTTTTGGCTTGCTTAATTGTGGGCGGATTAGGGCAGACCCCTTGTAGGATACAATGACCTCAGTGTCTTTGCAGGCAGACCCGAAACCCCCTAACTTTCCTGCCTAATTCTTTTCTAAGAGTCATGAACCCCCTAATTGTTAGTATGGATGTTGAGGGAT
>NW_006439568.1:21193201-21211467 GCF_000325575.1 Pteropus alecto | reverse complement strand
CTCAGTCAGGTTGGGGTCTTGAGTTTCCTCCTAAAGTGCCACCTCAGTCCCTAGACAAGGAAAAGAAGATACAAACTTATTATTTAAATCACATATCTATTAATTTCTATTATTGATTTGCCGATTAAGTGAGTAAAGGGAAATGGGCTTGGTTAATATGTTTCTTAAAGAGTAAAAAAGACCTTTGGCCTAAATCCCCTCCCCTCTCAGACTCTAAGGACCTTAACACCATTTCTGCTAACAATGGGCTGATGACCCTTATCAATAACCAGAGGATCTGAGTAACTAGTTTTGGGGACAATTATCAGGATTTGAGGAAGAGGGCCTTTTTCCCTAAGAAGGGAAAAAAACTTAACTAGATTTACTAAAAAGATTAAGAATTTTACAAGTGATGTCCCATCTCACATTTACCAGTTTATTATAAGGGATATTAGAAAGGGTTCAAACGAATAACTAGATAAGAGCTACATAGGGTGAGTTCTGGAAGGGTCCAGAGCACAGGAGCTTCTGTCCCCATGGAACTGGGGTGTGCCACCCTCCTGGCATAGGGATGTGTTCACCAACCCAGAAGCTCATCAAATCTTGTTGTTCGAGAGGTTTTATAGAGCCTAATCTTAAGCCATCAACACTACCCCTCCTTCCTCTCCTTCCACTTGGACTTCCTGGTGACCAGGCTCATCCTGACATTATCTAGGGCCCCACACTAAGTCACCTCCTTAGCATAAACTCAGGTATACTCAAAAGATGCTCATTATAATGATGCAAGGTAGTCCTGTCACTCAGGATATTCCAAGGGTTTTAAGATCTTTGTGCCAGTAACTGAGGACAAATACCAGATATATTTATTAGACCACACATGGTTAAACAACAAATGCCAACAAAATCAGAATAAAAGGCATTAAGCTGGGCTCCTGCAGACACTTCTGGGGCTAAGACCACTCCTCGCTTGGTTTTGCTCCTGGTGTAACCACGGAACCAGCTTAAAATGGTTTTATCCTGTTAGACAAGATACTGAGTTGCTTTCCAGAGACAACAGATCAAAACCACAAGTCATGCAGCCAAAGCATGTGCAGAGGAGAGAACTTTGACTTCCAGTTGCACCTGGAGCCCAAGTCTCACCTCCACCCCTAACACACACACGGAACCCAAAGACTAGGACATAACTGGAACTCTGACACTGGAACATTTCAAAAGCAAAGTGTCTGTTGTCCAGGAAGATTCAGTGTTGACACCCCTTTACTATAAAGAGCCAAGTTCCAAGGTCCTCCAATTAAAACGTTCCCCACCAGTTCTTCTGCATACATGTTCCCCCTTTAAAAGGTTTTTAACCCTTTAAAAACCTTAACCTAGTCCAGCAAATCAGGCAGGATGGATTTGAGGCACCATTAGGTCATCCATCTTCTCAGTTGGTGCCTTCTCATTCAATAAACCTTTCCTTACTCCAAACACTAACATTTTGAGTTTGGCCTTTCGAAGCATCTGGCACACAAACTTGGGTTCAGTAATACTAGCGTGAGCCACTGTGACCTCTGCCTGCAGTCCTGCCCTCATCCAGATTTCTCTTATCCCCACGTGCTACAGCTCACCTGCACAAGGGAGAGGTCCAAGGTTTACCCAGGCTCTGGGACCATTTTTGTCAGAACAAGCATAAAAGAGTTCCTGCCTCAGGCAGACCTACCAGCAAGGTTGACATCTCCCTGGCTGTGGCATCTTGAGCCGGCTCACCTGGCTATGCAGATTTAGAACTTCTATCTTCTCTCACCTCTGAGGCCTGCATGTTCTTAGACTGTGGTTTATGTAACAATATTAGCTAATATCACTGTGTGTCAAGCATTGTTCTAAGCATTTTAATCATATTAATTTATTTTATATTCGCATTTTCCTTGTGTGATATATATAAGTATTGTTATTCCTACTTTACAAACGTGGAAACTGAGGCACCAAGAGTTAAATAATTAAAGTCATGTGGCATCTAAGTGGCAGAGCTGAGAAACTTTAGATATTAAAGTGAAGTGGGTAAGCATGCAGACCCTGAAATAAGACCCTGACTTTGTCATACCTAACTTGACCTTGAGAAATTTGCTTAGCTTCTCTGACCCTCAGTCTCTTCATCTATGAGACAGAACTCGAAATTCTCTGTATATTCCAAGACTCTTCCTCAGTCCCCTTCTGGGCCTACACTTTCCTCCTAGAAGATCCCATGCAGTCTCGTAGCTTTAAAAGTCATCTACATGCTGATGATTCTTAAAGTTAGATCTTCAGGCTAGCTCTCTCTCCTGAACTCCTGCCTCTTAGTCTCTTGAATGTCCATTTTAGGCAAAATGAAACTCTGGTTTTTCCTCACCAAACTTCTTCCTCCCCGAGTCTTCCTGATCACAGTCGTGGTACCACCATCTACCCAGTTGCTCAGGCTAAGAACCTAGCATCTGAATTGTATTCCTCTTTTTCTCACCACATAACCAATCTTTCATTAAGTCCTATTGGCTCAACTTTCAAAATACATCCTGAACGCTAGGCATTGTCACGGTTTAGTCCCAGCCTGGAGTCTCTGGCCTAGATCACTACATAACCTTCTAACGAATCTCTGTTACTCCATCCTTGTTCCATTCCTATAAATTAGATCCTTTTCACATCTCTGTTAACAACCCTTTGGTGACTTCCCACTGGTCCAGGATAAAAGCCAAATTCCTTTCCATGGTCTACATGGTCCTACTTAACTGGGCCTCTCCTTCCTCTTCCAACACCCCCTGCCTGCTTCCTCCTTTTTGTTCTATGACAGCAGGCTGTTCATCTATTTTATTCACTGCTGAATCCCCAGAGCCTAGAACAGTGACTGACACATAGCAGAAGTTGAATATCTACTTCTTTGTTGAATGAAGGCGTGACTGTGTGCCAGCCGTGACCTTCTCTCTCTCCCCCAAACCCACCACGCATTTGTCTGTCCCAGAGCAGATGCAGTTGCTGTTCCTTCTGCTTCTAGCACTCTTCCTTAAGCTCTGTGTAGCCACATCCTCCTCATCCTTCCGGTTTTGACTCAGTTTCAGCTTCTCAAAGAGACCTTCCCAGGCCTCTGTAGCAGCAGCAGCCCCTCCCCCATAGACCTCCATCACATTACTCTGGTTTTCATAGCATGTATCAGCAGCTGAAATTACCTTCTTGTTTATTGAGGTTTTATTGCCTATCTCCCCTACAAGAATGTGTCTCAATGACAGGCACCCTGTCTGTCTACTCATTGCTATATCTTAGCATATAGAACAGTGCTTGCTTGGCACGTAGGTATTCAGTAAGCAGTTGTGAGCTGACTGATAAACACTTAAGGTTGTGATGAGAATTAAACATATATTAAAGCAAACACTTTGGAAAGTTTGCAGTTTCTCATAAAGCTAAACATATACTTAGAAGGACCAGCTGCAGTTCTACTCCGAGGTATGTGCACAGAGAAATGAGTGCATACATCTATCAAATGTCTTGTACAAGAATGTTTTCGCAGCAGCTTTAGTCACAATAGTCAAAAACTGGAAACAACTCAAATGTCCATCGATAAGAGAATGGACAAACAAACTGCTGGTGAATCTCAGTATAGCATGGATGAACCTCACAGATGATGTGTTGACCAAAAGAAGCCACACACAAAAAGGACATGCTGTGTGAGTCTATTTATATGAAATTCAAGAATAGCAGAAACTAATCCTGGCTGTGCCCTGTGACCTCTTTCCAGTACCACTCATGGGTGAGGAGTGACGTACACAGCTTTTTTGATTTGCAGAAGTGAGACAAACTCCTAAGAAGGGGGAAGGATTTGCAATAACAGTGGCGGCGGGTTGGTGTGGGTACTGTGGGTGGGAAGAATGAGGACGGCCTTGGTGATTTGGGGAAGCTATATGCAAGGCCACCCTGGCCAAAGAAGGTTTGAAGAACAGCTGGGAAAACACAGAACTTTCAAAGAACACCGACGAGGATGCTGTGGCTTCATGAGGAGTCAGATCTCAAAATGTAAAGTGCATAATGAATGTGACCCCAGCAGTGACCTTTATGGCGGCAGGTGGCTTCCTGGCCAGACTGGGGGAGGGCTGTGGAGGAGGACGCTGGAGTAGGATGCCCTGGGCTCTTGTCCCCAGGGCTGCACAGGTGAAGGCGTTCCTCCATCTAGTGGTAGAACACAGCTGCTTTGGGGGACCCTTTGCATTTTGTCTGAAACTATGCACGAAGTTTGAGCAAAACAGGAAGAGGCTTCAATAACCCAAAGATCAAGATTTCCTTTACAATAAAAGCCCCCACAGGCAGAATACTCAACTGGCAAGGCTCTCTGTCCATCCCTCCTGCAGCAGCGACCCTTGGGCTATTTCCCCCCATCATCCATCTGTCATCTTGCAGCAATGATTTTTGCTAGTTGGGAAACACAAAGATCAAAATTAACTGCCCAGTGTGTAACCAGAACCTTGTGAAACCTAAAGTAAGCTGAATTCAGAAAATACGCAATGACAGGGCCACAGAAATAGGCCACAGAGGACGAGGTCCCTGGGGACACAGATATGCACCGGAGGAACGGTTGGAGTCTGCTGTTAATTATGTTAATTACTCAGGTATTTACTGTGCTTTGTCTCCTCAGATACGCTTCACTCAAACTGATTTTAAAATTCTCCACTTTCTGGAAGGTTGGGAATGTGTTTTATTGTTCTCAATAATGTCCAGTTTAAAAAGAGAATTTGGTAAGCGCTGTTTAGAACAAGTGGGTAAGCACGACTGAGGATTCCGTGTATAATTGCATCATCTTTCCATTAAAAAAAAAAAAATGCTTTTCCACAAGAGCTCCTCCAACCTGAAGTTAAGCAAGTAAGCAACATGAGAGGTCAAAGGTTCGAGGAAATGGAAACTTGGATTTCAGTATGAATTGCACTAAGTGTAGTTGTGTTCCTAAGGGTGACACTATTAGAAGATTATCCTGGAGTGAAAGCCAGAGAAATCGAGAGGGTAACACAGCTGGCAGTCATCCGTGAGTGGGACAAGGAGTCAGTAAATGAGCATCTCCAGGGGATCAGAAACTTGCAATTCCGTCCAGGCAGCCAGTCGTCCCAGCGAAGCAATGACTTTATCACTTGAAGTGGTTAAGAGACTTGAAGACAGGATCCCATGAAGCCCAAATCTCGTTACAAAGAAACAGCTGAAGCAAATCATTCCGAGGATAAATTATATCAACCAAGACGAAGTGTAACTAGCGTTTATTTAATGAGACGATGTAGATGGAGTTTTCCTGTTCAACTCTCTTAGATCTTTGAGAGAATTACTCTGCTTCATTCCAGTTGTTTCTGGTGCATTGTCAATCAAGATTCCTGTTTACAGGGGCGGGTTTGTACCCAGCGCTGAGCAACAATGATCGAAATGAAAAGGATGAGCACAGAACCCAAGCAGAACAAATCCATTGATATGTGGCTGCTGGGAGAAAGAAGCTTTATTTATTTACATTTTTTTCTATTGAGATCGTTATGGGAGGGTAGACATCTGAGGCCTCGGTAGGAGGAGCTAACAGCACCTCCCAGCCCTCACCCCGCCACAGTTCCTCCCTGTGGGTGGGAGAGAGAACCAACCCCGCAGAAGCTCCAGCTCAGGACCAGGCTCCCATCTGCGCTACCCCTGGGGTGCACCAAGGTGGACTAGCTGCATTCACTGCAGAGATAAAGAGGCCGAGGGGTCTGTGACCTGCTGTGAGCTTGGGCTCCTTCCTAATTGTCCTTCTCTTGGGTCTTAAAAGTGGAGAGGAGCAACTGCCTCAGGTGAAGCCACAGTGAAATGGGCGGCGGGAAAGCGGCCCCAACAGGCCTCCACGGGTGCATTTAAAACAGGCACTAAAATATTAAAATCAACAGAAATATGAAGAGCTATTTTTTTTTTCACAGAACCAAGTCATGGATAGATAAGGCCATGAGCTTTCCACCTTTTATGACAAAAGGGAGGGAGCGGTTTTCTCCCTATTTCTGAAGGACCCAGGTTCCGCATCACTGCACAGAGAACTCCAGAAAACCAGGACTCTTCACCTCAGAGACCATTTGTGGCCTCCAGAAACCGAAGGGCCTGAGACCCCAAATGCAGAGGATGCCTGGTTGCCAGGGCCCCCCGGAGGTGCTGGCAGTGCTGGGAGCAGAGAGCAGGTCAGACACTAGCTCCTTGAGCGGCCACCAGGACTGCACAAGTGCCAGGGTGGCGGCTTCCTTCTGCCCAAGGAGCAGCTGAGGCTGCGGGAGACCGTGGTCCTTGCTCATGACCATCCGCTCGACATATGTGTATCACTGAGTGTCTACTCTATGTCAACCACTCTTGCGAGTGCTCAGAGAGGCAAGGCTGTGATCGAATGGAGTGGGATGGACCTCCCCAAGTACCTCTTACAGGCGTGATTTTTTTTCTTCACACTTTTCTTTCTGTATACAAATGGGTTTATGTTACTTTCAAAATTAGAGGAAAGGTTATTAAAGTTAAATATTCGAAATTGCTTTTAAATAAATGTCCATGAAGGAAATAAAAATGTGAAAAGGCAATTCCAGGTTATTACACACCTGCAAGAACAGTAGACTTTGGACCCTGAGGAGGCCTGAGGAGGTGTGGTCAGAAAATCAATACCAGATGGTTCTAGACAAGCTGATTCTAGCTGTTATTTTCAAAGAAATCCAAGGACAAGAATCTTTGTTGTTAGTCAGTCTGGTAAAGTTTCATTCATTCAGTTAATTATTCATTCAAGAAATGATTTTTATACTAGATTCTGGGAATACAGAGTTGAGCAAGTCAGCATCCTATTGTCTAGGATGCCACATTCCCACTGAGCAGCAGGTCGGTTAACAGCTACAAGTACTGCAATGTTAAAGGTGCCATAGGAAAATTAATGAAGGGTGCAGAAGGGACCATAGAGGAAGGCAGCCACTGTGTCCATTTGACCACCATTTTATCTTGGCCTGTAGCACAGAACGTGTTACATATTAGGTGCTCAGTATATTACCGAACTAGTAGTATGTAGGCAAAGCTTCGTAGATATGGTAGCCTGGTAACCTGGGCCTTGAAAGATGATATCTTTGCTCATTGCTTCTGTTCTGGTTGCTCTTGTTTCCGCCCTGGTAACATCAATACTTGTTAGTTGCTCTCTGACCCACTGTTAACTTCGCTTGCATCACATTCACCTTGCTTTTTTATTTTCCCCATAATGGTTCTTTTTTTTAAATTCTGCCTTCATTTTTATTTTCCCCATAATGGTTCTTTTTTTTTAAATTCTGCCTTCATTTCATTTAAACCTATTATTTTTTCTCATCATTTTCTGCTCCTGCTTCAAAAAGGCCATGTCTTCTTGTGTCCTAACGAAGATACAAAGATACGTTTCTAAAATTCTCTTCTGGTTCCTGAAGGATATTGTTTTCAGACCTATGTTCTTCCTCCAGACTTCAGGATCCCAGTTCATTTCCTTTAATCTGCAGGGTTCTAGGACTTACTCTGCAATGGAGATCTGTTCAGATCTACTGATTGCTGAAAGACACAGTGTGGTTTTCTCTTGGCTCCTCTCACTGTCCATTTGGATGTTGGCGGAATCCTTTTCTCAGATCTTCAACTGGGAGACAGTATAATGTGCATAATTTAGTGCAATTTCCAATGTCTAGATATTACTTATTCCTTTAGTGTAACTTTGTAGGATTGAGTCAGAATCTCCTCCTACATTTAGGATTTGGCAAGTTGACATTCTGAATTGATGAAACATGCACACACACACACACACACACACACACACACACACACACACGTATCCCCAGAATATGCTATAATCAGAACTCTCCCTGTATCTGTCATCACCAAAAGCATCATATTTGTTGAAACTATACTTCCCCCAGTGTAGTCCATCTACCATCGCACTATGCCTAACCACCCTTTGCCATTGTGAACATATGTACACAACATTTTGCAGTATTGTTTTCGGGGAATTTATCTCTTAAACTGGGGCTTGAAGTTTCTAGATAAATGTAGAAATCATAAATGTTGGAGAGGTTAGGAAGAGGAGAATGAAGTTCTGTCTTGAAACACATAACCCAAGTAATTGAAGAATGGATTTCCAATATTTTGGTCAATCTAGACCCTAAGCTTTTAGGCCAGAGTATAAAAATCTAGAAGGAAATAAATTATCTAGTTTCCTTCTTTGGCATTGTAGGCCTGCTCCATTTAAGGTGATGGAGTACACACAGTCCCTGACTTTGATTCTCAAGCAGGCCATGTAAGACTTAGAATTACCCTGAATTTCTTCCAAATTCAGGCAACAGTTTTTAAATTGTCTTAGCTTCTGATGAGATTATGAGTTCTTACTGTTTTGTGCATCCTAAACAGGTATTTTAGTAGAAAGTTGATGAAGGTACTGATAAACAAATTCCATTTAAAACCAGAAACCCTGACTTATTACATCTTTATTCATTCATTGATTTATCTAACTAATATTTATTAGATACAAATCATGGGCTCGGCACTATGGTAGACACTGATAATAAAAACCCAGCCCCTGTCCTCTTAAAGATTATAGTCCAGAGGATATTTCAGACCACAAGGAATTACAATATAATATGATAAAGCTTCAAGATAAAATACAAGGAGCTCCTTCTCAAGCCTACACTTTGGCCCTTGAACCAGACATAGTGGGAGAAAACACTGGGATGAGAGGTCGGGCCTCAATATTGAAGGGTCTTAAATATCAAGTTAATAAGTTTAGTCTTTGATGGGGAGCCACTGAGGAATTTAGTGCAAGAGAGTGAATGACTTATTTAAAGCTGTGATTTAGGAAGTTACTCCACTAGCCAAGTACAGGGTGGACTGAAGTGGGAAGAGAGTAGAGCGGGAAGACCATTCAGAGAGGCTGACCCGGTCGTCCAGCACAGATGTACGGAGGACTTGAGTGAAGTGTAAGAGCAGTAGGAACAGAGAGGAGCAGACATGTTAAAGAGGCTGCTTTAACATGCCCGTGGTGGTGAGGAGCAGGGACATTGGAGATGATGCCAAGGTTCGAGGTACCTGGGAAGGTGGGGGGCATCATGCACCGAAACGGGAAAGCCAGGAGCAGAAGCAGCACTAAGAGGAGGTGGAGAGTGTGGCTTTGGACTTCAGAGGACTAGTACACACCTGTCCTCTTTCCTTCAACATATTAACTCCATTTTTAGGTTTTAACACATGAGGCATTGAAAGGTCCTACAAAGAAAAGTCCAAATAAGTCACTTGAAGAAGATAGCAAAGCAGAATCCATGTAATTAATGCTAACCCATCACTAGATTTCATATGCTTTGGGGCCAAATGTAAATAGCTGGTGCTTTTTATCATCAAAATGCCGCCACCCCAACAAAGCAATGAACTTTCCTTGCACTCTGAAAGGGTAGGCATTAGTTGTAATTTTCCATGTGAAGCCAGTGCGGGGCAGAATGTAGGATCCTTTGCCCAAACCACAGAATGTCAACCGTCAGGGCAAAAACAGTATTCTAGAACTCTGATCATTCAATCTTAAATATTATACAACTGTCACTAAGTTGAGGGGAGAGGATAAGAATGAAACTTGACTCCATTTTCGATTTATCAAAATCTGTTTCTATTCTTCAGTACTTGGGTTCTCAGTAAAATTCTACTCTGATTTGCCAGTTCCTTAGGTCTGTGGGTATAATAAAAGAGAAGTCACAGATTAGTTCTGATTAATTTCCATCATGAGGTTTTCAAGGTGAGAGAAAGAAAGGAATGACATGGGTATTTAAAATTCACAGATAGCACAAACACCCAGGTTAGCCAGCAATTTCAAATCCTCCTCCACTGGTATTTTTTTTTTTTTTTTTTTTTGCAGAGGTGCCAAGTAGCAAGGCACAGCCTACCTTTGCGGGCTGGGGCTAACAAAATGTGAACTCATCAGAAGGCAAGCAGGTGGGCATAAGAAGGCAAGCAGGTGTTGGCCTTTCTGAAACTGAAAATCGGCCACTCTTTCTCATTCCATTGGTTTCATTTAAAAGCATCCTAATATCAGCGCTGTTGGGTTAAATTGGGGGCTGCCAGGCAGAATTGTTAGAAAAGCCAGCTTACTCTTCATTTGCCACTAAAAAGCAGCTCATAGATCCATAACCCTGCCCCAACTCCCACCTACTGAGTAAAATGGGTTTGCAGTGACTATAGGCAAAATGCAGTGACCGAACAGACACTGATCTCCCAGAGCAGAGGCCCTTCTTACTTGCCTCAAGTATTAAACTTTACCATTTTGAGCTTCTGATTAAGACAGACTCAACCCACCATTTTCAGTTCGTTAGACCCAGCCCTTCCCAAAGGCCTCACATGGCCTCCCATTCGTCAGCCATTTAAGGCTGCACATGATCTAACTGGAATCAGGCCTTAGTTTTCACTGCTCTCCAAACCACACACAACCATCTCTGCCCAGGTTTACCCACTGGTGCTAGAACAGATCTGCACTGCCCACCATCTTGGCTTTGTTCTTGCCATTCTGTAAACCCCTAAATTCCCCATCCTCTTCTTTGCAGAAAAAAATGTAGCTATTTTTCAAAACCTAGCCCTTCCATGAAAACCTCTATTTCCTGAAGACTCAAAGTGATCATCCTCTCCTATGACAGCACTTTATTAGTATATGTCTTATGACACTTACCACATCATGCTTTCTGTTATATCACAGTCTCTTACGTCCCTTATGACTTAAAATGTTCCCAAAAATGTGGGTCATGACCCACTAGTGAGTTTTGAAATTACTTTAGTGAGTCATGACCTGAATTTTCAAAAATGAAATAAAATAAAATAGAACATTTTAGAATACATTACATGTAAACATGTCTCTTACTTTGGTTTATGGTCAAAAAGCTTGAACATCGCTATCTTATGTAGCAATGATGTTTTCAGGTTCTATGTAACAGAAAGCCTTGATCCACCAGCTTAAATAACAAAGGCTGTATTATCATATGTAATGAGAAAGCTGGAGGTAAGGGAACTTTAGGTTGGTTTATCAGCAACTTATCAACAACATCAAAGACTCAGATTTTGGCCACCTCTGTCATCTTTCCATCTACCTCCCCTCATGTTGGCTGGATGTTGGCTAGATGGCTGCAGGAGTTCCTTGCATCACAACAACATCCAGGGGCAGAAAAAAGAAGCTACTTATTCTTTGCATCTCTCTATCCGAAAAGAACTCTTGCTCAGAACTCCCCCACACAATCTTCAGCACATCTCCTTCCATCTCTCTTTGACATAAACTGAAATAAAATGAATGATGCGCCGAGCCAAGAGTGGCCAGGAAAATCAAAATTAGTTTAGATGAGGATAAGAGCACCTTCTGTGAGCACTTGTCTGGTCAAAAAGAAGATGGGAATTGATGGATTTGACGTAGGGAAGTGAAAGTTTTTGCCAGCCTCACACAAGGTGTGTTCCTATAGAGCCAGAGTTCCTTTCTCTTCATATTCTCTGCAACACTTACCACATAGCAAGTCTAGACAGTCACCTCAATTTCCAGTGATCAATTAAATCAATCACTTTGCCTCAAAGTATAAATATTCATGGGATACGTAGATCAAATATCCAATTTGAAATACTGGGGGCATTCTGCAGACACGATTTGATGATGTATAACTCACCAGAGGCTAGAATTTTTTCTATCTTAACTTTTCAATTGAATTTTTAAATGTGAAGGGCTAGATTAGCAACACTGTGCATTGTAATACCATTTAAATGATAAAATACATATTTGTCACAATGCAGATGGCAACCGAAGATGCCACAGATGGAACTGTGGCTCCGGGGAGGAGATGGTAAACGGTGGGTGTGGAGAGACGGCTGTATCAGGGGTGGAGAGACATTACGTCATCCCAGATAGGGGCTTTCTTTGGGAACCTGGCAGGATTACTGCTGAATCATTCAACTAGGCAAATTATTGGCTTGTTAGTTGGACAAAGCTCCTTGTTGCACACACACACACACACACACACACACACACACACACACCACTTATCAGAGAAACCGCAGATTCAGAGGACTTTGAACTGCAGAAAAGCTTTTGTCTCTGACATAGTTAGAATCTTTTTCTACTAGTTCCTGTTACAAATGTGGTATCCTCCCATCTGCCCAGGAGATAAGACCAGCTTTGTAAGAGAGTGCCTTGTGGTTCCTTGAAAGGCAGCCTTGGTTCTGGAGTAACACGGCAAACTTTTTCTCATCTGTTGGACCACAGGCTGCTGTTGGCCCGCTGGTGTGATAAACTTGGGTTCTGTTCTTGCCTCTACTAAAACTTATTACCTAGCTGCAAGACTGTGTTGGGTCTGTGCGCCTTGAGAATGGTCCCAGCTGTCAGAGCTTGCTTGGGGTTCCACCTTTTGTGTCAGTGGCCTCATTTTAAGAAGATGCTTGGTAAACTGGATGAGGTGCTCGCAGCCAGAAACAAGGGAGAAACTATGAGGAAATAACAATAGTAATAATTACCATCGTAGAGGGCTTTCATATATATTGCCACATTTGATTCATTCCTATTATCAACCTTATCTCATTTTAAAGAGATTCTAGAGAATGTAGACCAGAGAGATTGAAGTTGATGTCCAGAAACATTCTTAAATGGGTTATTTAACAGATGGCTTGGGAGAACTTGTGAAAGGAAGTGGAAATTACAGACGGCTGCATGGCTTCACCCTCATTTCCTTTCTATAGAATTACCCCATAACTGATAATAAGAGCTAAAACGCGTTGAGTGCTTTCTATGTGCTAGGTACTATGCTAAGTATTTCAGTACATTTAAACCTCACAATAAACCATGAAGTGGGTGCTATTAAGGTTTTAATCTACAGATGAGGAAACTAAGCCTTAGGGAGGAAAGCAGCTTTTTTTCTGTTTGGGGCTATCTCCTGATTTTCTTCCTGTTCTCTAAAAGACTACCTTGTTCTCATTTTTTAGGACTTAGCTCAGATGTCCCTGCCCAGCCATCTAAAGTAACGCACTGCCAACCTCAGGTCCTTTGTCACACTTGACCTGTTTATTTCCTTCACAGGGCATATCTGAATGTGTAGATAGTTTGTTTACTTATTGATTAGCTTATTTATTTTCAGTCTCTACTATTCAGATATAAGCTTATGAGGCCAAGGACCCTGTCTCTCCCATTTGCCCTCTGCTTGTGTCTAGCAGTATGTACTTAATAAAAATTTGAATGAATGAAGGAGTGTATGCATGAATATAGTCAATCAATGGATTTAGACATGAGTTTGTCACATGACAGAGACTAAGTTTGTAGCCCCTCTGCTCATGTGTTTAGTCACTCATCCTTTCAACAAACATTTATTAAATTATCGACAAGTGCCAGGCTCTGAGGTAGGTGCTGGAAAATCAAATAAGACACAGTCTCTGTCCTTGAAAAATCTTACCTATGAGCGGTAGAGGTGGTAGTTGGGATAAAATGAGGTTTATAAGAAAACGCAAATAAAAGTATAATATGATATTACGTCTTATAGTACAGTTAAGTAAAAAGCGACACAGCAAGAAAAAGAAGGGACCACCTAGATGCCCCTGCTGGACTTGGAAGTCTTCTGCAGAGCAGGTGACTCTGAACCTTACCTTGAAAGAGGACTCTAGACTATGAGAGGGAGAAGAACATGTGCAGAAGCAAGCACTCATAGGTATATCTGCAGAACGGCATGGAACTCATTTCTTATCTTATACTGTTGAATCACACTTGATCCTGGTGCCCATTTGCTAGAAGGGCTCCTGACCAACTGACCTCTCAGTGGAAACGTCATGGAGGCGGGGGTAGGAGGGCAGCAGGAGGGGTGTCTGAGAGGTCTCTAAGATATCCTCCAACTCTAAGAGTGACATGACTGGGAGGGTTGTCTTGTAGAGGAAGTCACCAAAAGAAAGAAGTAGAGTATGGGGATGGAAACAGTCATGTTCCTGCCCTAAATAAAGAAAATGCCTTAATGAGAAGGCTAACAGTAACTGCAGTGTATGTGTTGGCTTGTAGTTTCCAAAACGTCTTCTCGAAATTATCTCATTTGAACCTCCAGTAGCCTGCTAGATATTCTGAAGCTCAGTAAGACCATGTATTTTGTCAACAGCCACAGAGCTCCAAGTCCTCAGCAATGAATGCAAAGAGAAACAGCCCAGCCTCTGACCCCAAAGCACTTACGTGGAGAGGCAATGAGAATGCAGTGTAAAGTGCTTGTGACTCTGCTTGGCATGTAAGGAAGAGATTTAGCTCAAGCGACACATGAGCTGAGCGCTGAAGTGGTGACTAGCAGAACGGGCTCCTGAGTCAGGCAGTCTTGGGTTCCAATCTGTTCTGCATTCACTTACTGTGCAACTTTGGTAATTAAATCAGGTAATTAAAAATAAATAAGACAATACACGTGTACTGGTTAGGTTATAGGCTGCCTACTAAAACAAAGACTCTTAAATAGGCAGTGACTTAAACAAGATGGAAATTGATTTCTCTTTTACATAGACATTCAGCCAGTTGCTGTCATCCAGTCCCAGGCTCTTTTCACCTCATTGGTCTGTTTCCTCCAGTGGGGTGACCTCATCTATCAGTCCAAGATGGCTCCCCTCACAACTCACATTGTGTTCAGATGCAGCTGTTCAGAAACAGCACCAGGAGGAAGTGATATCACCAAGAGTTGGTCCTCTCTCAGTGTGGCTCCCTTCTCTGCATGTTGGCCACGTTCTCAGCCAAGCTTTCCCATTATGGTTGTTAGAGGATTTGGGCATCTCCATGCTTCATGCGCCTTATGCCCAGTGTTTCCCTTCCTGACTCTCAGTAACCTCCACCAATCCCAGTGGCAAAGGGGATCAGAGAGGTTAGTTAGTTAAGGCTAATTAGGGCCCCTGACAACTGCATAACTGAGAGTAGAAAAGGGATGGGTCCCCATACAACATTATCTACACTGTTTTACCAGGAGAAAGATGAATATATGCAAGGTGGTAAAAAAAAAAAAATCTCTTACTCCTTTCTTCAATCAATTATGTGCACTTCTAGGGTACTATAATCCATAGCAGTGGTCATTGAACCTCACTCCCCCCCAAAAACAATTCTGACTATGCCCCCAACAAGTACATTTATTTCTTTGTAAGTACTGTATACACATGTGCTATTCTCCTAATATATTACTGTAGTAAAGACTGGTAGTGGCACTCAGTGTTCATCCTTTCCTATTTCCTTAGCATAGCATTCCCTAATGGGCTCATGACATCCCAGAATAAACTACATTTCCCATGATCCAGTGCATCTAGGTGTGGCCATATGACTAAATTCTAGCCAATGAGTTGTCAGACATGTTGGGTGCAATTTCCAGGAAGTGTCTTTAATAGGAGGGTCATGCAATTCTTTCTTTCTTTCTCTTTCCTGCTGTCTAGAATGTGGACAAGATGGCTTGACTATGAGCAACAGCCTTGGATAAGTGGAAGCCACATGTCGAAGATGTCAGAGCAATTGGAAAAAACACCTTACCAGCTCTGGGCAGCTTGCCTCCAGACTCCACTTTTAGGAGAGAGAAATAAACTTTTCTCTTGATTAAGCTGTGGTAGTTTTGCATAGTCTTTTCTTTCTTAATCTCAGCCAGATCTGATCCTACTTGATTTAATTATGTACTATACATTAAAATACATGTACCAAAATCGATACAAAAAGAGATAAAGTAACTATAAATGAAAGTTTTACTATTTCTTGGACTCCACTGGGTAGAGTCTCACATGCCCTTGGGGTGCATTCTGCCCCCTTCATTTTAGAGACCTCTTGCCCTGTGGTGCCCATAGAGTTAGTTACCTTTGTGAGTGTTTGCTTCTCCCCACTACAGTTTGCTTCTTGAGGCAGGGGCCCTGAAGCAAGCCTCTCAATGCACCTCACACAGCTGAAGCAGAGTCTCTCCCGGGCCCCGCCTTTTGCTGCCTACTGATGTTTCCAGGTGTGTTTCAGGTGTGTGCTTTTGCAATGGGAAAGACAAGCAGAAATCAGATGGGATTGATTAAATGAGATGTGATCTGAACTCAAAGAAGCAGGCAATCTGTCATTGTCAGGAAAAGAAGACGTGCACTCCTAGCCTGTGCTGCTGCTGCTGAGGTGCGCCCACTCATAAACCAACTCCGAGGAGCTTGGCACTTGGCCTAAAGCAGTCATTCGGCCTGGATCTACAGGGAAGGAGCTGCGGGGGGAGAAGCAGAGAACTCTGTGGTTCGAGAGCTTTCTACAGGCCTCAACCTCCTCTTCCCTGGAGAGCAATGCCCATGGGATCGTGCCCTCCATACCTCATGGGGCTGTGCCCTCCATACCATATCAGAGGTTGTCAGAGTGGGCCCAGTTTCATGACTGTGAGGGAGCCTGAGGGTCTACAGACCCCCATCAAGGCTATGCCTGGGAAACCAGGCCCGGCCTGGTCTCCTTAGGAACTGGGCAAGTCTGTGCTCCCTCCCCCACCCCCTTGAGGCATCAGTGTCCTGATCGTATCACAACTTCAAAATCTCCTGACTCATGCCATCCTTGGATTTTAAAAAAGAGCTTATTCAAGTGGTGTAGGCTGAATGTTCCACCCCTTCCCACTCAACTCAGCTATTTAATTACAGCATCTGAGTGTGTGCGTGTGCGTGTGCGTGTGCGTGTGCGTGTGTGTGTGTGTGTGTATGTGTGTGTGTCATACGGGCCAGGGAAGGAAGGGTCTAGGGAGAGGGAGAAGGGTTCCTGAAACCAGAGGAGAGCTCTTGAGGAAAACTTGTGCTGCTCTCATTATGACTCGTGTCCAAAGATTGGCTGGCCCTTCACCCCAAAGCTGAGGAGATGGGAACCGGGAAGAGGCTGGGGCTGGGGCCACGCAGGGCTCCTGAGGAAAAGCGACCGAGCTTCGGAGGGAGGTATGTCCTCTCCCCATCGCCGAAAGACGGCTGTTCTCCACTTCTAGGTAGTGAGGCTATCATGTGGTTTGCTAGTAACCATGGCAACGAACCCTGTTCCTGAAGCATATGGGGAGAAACCCCATAGAAAGAGACCACAGCGCAGCTGACTCTAAGTCAATCTGTTCTTTATCGGTGCGGTGGCAATTATCGTTGTTTGTTGTTGTTGTTGTTTTTCAGGGAATGGCAGTGATTTGCTCGTTTCTGAACTAGAGACATTGGCTTTTTTGGGTCTGCCTCCAGGTGCTTGCCTCCCATATTCTGGAACATGGTCTCTGAAGATGAAAGACAAAAATAGTTCTCTTCGAATGAGAGGATGCTAATGCACACTGTGCTTTTAAAGACGGGCTTCTCGTGGTAAAATATCCACCTCCAGTAACTGAAAGCTTGTGGAGGGTTCCAGCGAAAGCACTGGCAAAGCCAGTGGACTGAACACATTACTGCCTGCCAGGAGAAGCCAGGAGGTGCTCTGTGCTCTGGAAGACTGAACAGCAGTGAGCGGGATGCATGCCAACACAACTGCAGCCACCGGCCGCTCCCCAGCTCACACGTATAGCTGGAGAAAGTAGTCTAGATATTCTTTGTTGCAAATGAAAGAACACAGTTTGGGACAACACACATTGTTAAGCTATGCAGTGTACAGCAGCCAAATACTGCTGCGGAGTGACAGTGACGTGGGAGCGTAGCCCCCTCCCAGCTGCAGTGTCGATCTGCCTTTACGGAGACCAGCGAGTAGGGGATGCCTTTTTGGTGGGATGCCATCACTGACTCATACGTTCACTGCCCGTGTGACCTTGAACAAGTCATTTAGTGTCTTCGGGTGTCAGTTTCTCCATCTTTAAAAGAGGCAGAGTAATATTTCTGTACCCTTTCTCACTAGCCTTTTGTAATCATCATGTTTGATAATTTAAAGGAAAGTAATGAAAAACTATAAATCTCTACATGGTTTCATTATCCTTCTTAGTTATGGAAGCATCCATTTTTAAAAGATTCTGAAAGTTGGAGTGAGTACTTAGGTCAAAGAGTCATGGTGGAGCAAAGCTGTAAAAGTTACCCTGATAGGGTTTTAGCTAATGTTTAATGAATGCAAAGCAAACGGCACATTGCGTTTAGTCCTAATGCCACCCCTACTGGTAGGACGATTGCCATTTTACAGACGAAACTCAAATTCCCATAGCTGGTGATAGAGTCAGGGTTCAAGTCCTGGCTGCTCTCATTCCCAAGTCTAGGGTCCTAACTGCTGCCGGGGCCTTGTGCTGGGGAAGGTTCATTGAAACAGTCTCCATGCTGTTGGAGTCAAGTCAGCAGGTGGTTTCCTGCCAGTTCATAGAGAGCGGTATGGGGTGTGTGTGTGTGTGTGTGTGTGTGTGTGG
>NW_006439568.1:21181412-21193119 GCF_000325575.1 Pteropus alecto | reverse complement strand
TGTGTGTGTGTGTGTGTGTGTGTGTTTATAAAGAGGGGGCTGCCTTCCTTCCTTTGTTATCTGGGATTTACCTATTTGTCCCATGCTGATGTGACCATCTCTTAAGATCCTCATGGAAAACTTCTAGATCAGCCCAGAATGCTGCTGTCTGTCCCAGTTTCAACGGTGAGAACAGAAACGTCGTTAGTGAGCGTGCGAAGCCAGGGAAATGAAGTTGTGTGGATGCTGCAGAGGCAGAGGAGCAGAGTGGGTAGGTAGGTTAAAAGCTGGACTGCCTGGGTCCCCTCACCTAGAACTGCCTAACTTAGTGGCACTGGTCATGTTTGCTCTTCCAGAGTCACTCTTCTCACACAGCCCATGGCCCGGAAGGCTAACCTCTCTGGAATGCATGGCTGCAGTTGGCCACAGGGAGCCCCGGCAGAAAAAGGCGAGGCCAGGATATTTGTTCCCCTGGCTCCCTCCTTCCTGGGCTGCTGTGCACCGGCTGCTCTTCTTATCCCTGCAGGAGCGATCGGGATGCCCAGCTGTCGCTAGCCCTGGATACTACATGATTCCTTGCAGAGTTCTTTAAACTCTGCTCGCACTTATATAAAAGCTCCTTTATTAAGCTCTCCTCAATGACCGACATTGAGTGCACTCATCTGTCCCTTTCTGGGACCCTACTTGATACAGGAGGACAATAGTACCTCTCCCATGGGGCCTTATGAGAATGAGATGAGCCCATAGGTGTAAGTGAGCTGGTTGTGCCCCATACCATCAGCAGGCGAGTGGAGGATTATTTCCCTTCCCCAGGGCATTTGCAGTCACCGTCTTCAGGGCTAGAGTGTGGCCAGCAAACATTCAGCCCGCTTGGCAAGGTGGCTGTACAGGAGCCCAGACTCTATTCTTCCCCCAGTGTTGGCTGGTTTGTGATAGAAAACAATGCATACTAAATAGATTGAAGTCAGTGATTTATATAACGGAAAAAAAGGAAACAAAAGCATTAAGTTCATTGAAGGTGCAAATGAAAGATCAAATAAGCATATACAATAGATATTCATTTATCTTGAAAATATTTATTAAGCATCTGCCACATGCAAAAGATTTAGCAATGAATAATACAGACCTGGCCCCATTTTCTCATAGAGCTAGA
This sequence comes from Pteropus alecto, assembly GCF_000325575.1. Lineage (NCBI taxonomy): Eukaryota > Metazoa > Chordata > Mammalia > Chiroptera > Pteropodidae > Pteropus > Pteropus alecto. The sequence goes on along the minus strand of NW_006439568.1, from coordinate 21,191,987 downwards.
CAAAGAATACTAAGAAATCTCCCTTTTAATTAAAATTGTGGCAGGAGGATGAATGGTGGTGAGGGAAGTGACTTTTAACTGAACACTTACTATGTGCCAGGACTGTATAAACATTTCACTGGCATTATCTCATTTAATTCCACAACATGGGGTAGGCAGTTATCCTCTTTCTGTAATGAGGAAGCTGAAACCCAAAGAGTTTATATGAATTAACAAGGTCAGTAACCATTCAGTAAATGTTTATGGAGCACCTACTATATATCTTGTCCTGTCCCTGGTTCCCAAGAATTTACAGATAGTAGGAGAGACAGGTACATAAAAAGGTATTTATTCAACAGTGGCTTATGTGCAGTGACAGTGATATGTTCAAGGCATTATGGGAACACTCAGAAGGGATCTTCAACCCCACATGAGATGTCAGGAAAGACTTAAGGGGGGTACCCTGGGGGAGGTGAGGGCTCAACTGAGTTCTAAAGATGAGTTGGTGATAGACAGGTAGGGGATAGAATGGTAAGGAGAGCGGGGGACCTCTTAGGCAGAGGGGGTGCCATAAGCAAAGAAAAACAGGCTGCAGAGCAGGGAGTGTGGACTGGGAGGTGTGGGCAGGAGCTAGGCCTGGCAGATCTTTATTATGTATCAAGAAACGTGGATTGCAAGTCCCATAGCTTATCCTTCAGATACAGTGTCCAAGCAGGAGAGTAGCATGGTCAGATGCGGGTTTTGGATAGGTTGCTCTGACTCTTATGTAGAGGACGAATTTGATGCAGATAAGGGTGGGAATGGAGAGATTTTTTAGGATGCTTAATAGCCATCAAGGCAAGAGGTAACAAGACCCCAGAGGTCCGAGCGACAGAGAGGAAGCAACTCTTTAGAGAACTACTTTAAGAGGTAAAGTCTCAGAATTTAATGGTTGATTGGCTTTTTGATACAAGACAGTGGTGGGGAGTGGGAAGAGAGAAAGAAAAACTTCCTTCCAGTCTAGGTGGATGGATGGTAGGGCTACCAACCGAAATGGAGAATGTAGAAGAAAAAGCAGATTGAGGAGGCATGGTGGCTATTGTCTCATCTACCTGAGACCTTTAGCATCTCTTGTTCCCCTTTATTCTGATAGCAGCTCTAAGAAGTAGAGCTGCGACCCAAGCTGGGCATGTCAAACTAACTCCTGGGAACTTGAATCAGTGCAGTAACCTGGGTCTCACCAACCAGACACCAGATTGTTCAAAGATTTCTGTGATTCTAGGAAACACCTTGCAATCCTTCCAATTAAGGAAAGATTAATTGCACATTGATCTGTGTATAGACTAGTCAGGATCAGTCAGTCCCTGTTGCTTGTAATTAAAGAGCCCTAATGGAGAAATGAATCCAGCTCTGGACATGCTGGCGTTCAGGCCCATGAGACATCCATGTGATGACCAGCCCCTTCAGGAAATATGAATCAGAGGGGAAAGGTCTGGGCTGGAGTTATTGGCATATGAATCGTGGTTGAAACAAGTTATGAATCAGATCACTGAGTGAGTGTGGGGGTGAGAATAACAGTGGGCAGAGGGCGCCATCCAGGAGAACAACAAGTAAAGGCTGAGAGAGAGGAAGGAACAGAAATTCAAATGTTCAGACAGCCCCAGAGAACCAGGAGAGCATGATTTCATAGAAACCAAGGGAGTATAAGCTTGAAGAATGAGTAATGAAGATTTCACATTCAGCCATCAGCCAGAGTAACTTAGGGGCTGAACTTTGGGCTTGCCTAGTAAACTGGAGGATCCATGGGGCAGTGTCTCTAATGGGAGGAGTAAACAAGCCGGGCTGTGTGACAGATGCGAAGCACATGGGCGGTGAAGAGGAGTGGGCAGTGGCTCTGGGGAGGTTTAATTGAGAGATTAGATTTGAGAAACCAGATAGTGATGTAGAGGGGGCAGAGCCAAGGGAGGGGGTTATTTTAGTAGCTTCAGTCTGGATTAGCCTGATTCAAAGCCCATTCTCCTTCTGTCCAAGCCTGCTCTCCTATGACCTGAGAGAAAGGGGATTTGACTGGTGAAGAGAACCCCAGCAGAGTACTCTTTTCAGGTCAAGAGTTTTGCCTGCTGTCAGAAACATCATCGTGGTGGCCCACTGAGTATGGGAGGGGCCAAGGAGGCTGCGGAAAGCCCGGGAAAGGCCGTAGGCTGGTGGATTTCTAGTGCCTGCTTCCTGCCAGACTTTTTAAAGATGGATCAAACACCAAAACAACAATAACAACTAAGTGAAGAAAAAGAAGAAAAACTTAATTTGATCTTTTGTATTCAAACTAAAAATCCTCTCCCTGCCCCCCATCCCCCAAAAAAATTTCAAGGGAAAAAGGAAACAAAACTACAAACTGTGTCTGAGAAATTAGTATTGGAAGGACAGTAACTGTCCTTGTGTTGGTTGATGAGTATGCACCTTCAAGGAAAGCGTGGCTTGGCATATCTATTGTGCTGATTAATGCTTCAGAGATAATTTTTCTTTAGAGATGTATTGGCAAAGGATGGATGAAATACAGTTGAGCCAATGACAAGATTTTTAAAAATTATTTTTAAAAAGTCTTCGAAATTACAAAATTTATATATGTGCATTGTAGAAAGTTTGGAAAATACAGAAAGACCTAAAATATCCTGAAGTCCCATCACCAGTGGTACCATCTTGGAGTATTTACTTGTAGTTTTTTTCATCTAATAGTAGGTCCCAATTTTAATAGCCATTTTTATGGCAGATCCACCAATGTCAGTTGCAAGGCTGATCTGAGGGAAGACTGTACAGCAGGATCCTAACCACAGTGTGTCAGGGAAAAGGAAAAGGATGATAAACTTAGGTACAGGAAAAATAATCCACTTGATGGTCTAATTTTACATCTATGGCAGAGAAATAAGAATAAGAGGAAGGCTGAATATTGCCCCTGAGTTAGAGCCAGAACCCAGATCTCCTGACTGTAGTATCAGAACTCGGCATCAGAGAGATGTCTGTCATATTATAGGTGTGCCTCACTTTTAGAAGCCATCCTACAATACTCCACTCCTGATTTCCATGCCTGGAGTATCGCTCTTGTTTGATTTGCTGTGGCAGATTGGATTACTGTTCCTTAGTCTTTACTCCTCCCATCAAGTGACCTTGTGGTGTCTATACTTCCTCCTCTCATTGTCTTTGGACTTAGGCACGTGACTTCCTTAGGCTAATAGAAACATGAGTGGAAGTGATGTGAGCAGGAGCTTCCAGAATGCATTAATGGCTTGGCTAGTGTCTTCTTGGACTTTTGCCTCCTGCCCCAAGATGAATTTGCCAGGATAGAACTCTGGTCCCAGAATAAGGATACCCTTAGAATAGACCTGAACACAGATGGCAGCTTGGGGCAAGACCTATCTGGTTCCAGCCACCCAAGAGATTCATAACCAACCTGCACACCCATAAACAATAAGTAAATGTTTATTGTTGTAAGGTGCTGGAATTATAGGATTGTTTGTTACACAGCATTTCAGTAACCGACACTCGACTACTATGATTGTTCAGATTGGAACCTTCTGTCATCTTTGACATCTGCATTCCCTTTACCCCCAAGGCTATGCCCCGTCAAGTCCTTTTAAGCTCCTTTGAATCATATTCCACATCTGTTTCCTGGCTCTCCTTCCACTGCCTTCATTTTCATCGCTTCATAATTGGGTTCCTAAAATGGCTTCCTTAACGAATTCTTATTTCTTATCCAAGCCATCGGGCTCAGAAGTGCTGGTTCAACTCCTTACGAAGCTCTTGCACAACAGGAAACCTCCACTCAAAAGCCTGCAAAGTTTCTATTTTTCCAGAACCAAACAGCCAGGCAACTCAGAGTTAAATTTTATACAGTTTTAATAATCAGCCTTAGCTTAGGGTGCTTTCCATAGCTCGTGCTTTTTATCTTTATGGGATGGTCCTAGTGATTATGAGTCATTCTAGTTTTTAAAAGTAACAAATATAAACTCCTCCCATCAAAGTCAAACTTCTCTTCTTCTCTTCTCTTCTATAATTTGATCTCACCTAATCCATCATTTAACATATACACAATAAATAATAATAAGTATCCAACACATTGAATGGCTTATTATGTACCAGATATCACTTTAAGTGTTTTATGTTACATAGGTTAAGATTAGGTTCAACCATGAGTAATAAAGGGCCCAAATAACTGGCGTAAGTAATATAGTTTTTTATTTCTCTCTCATGTAAAAGTACAGAAGTAGATAGTCAGACTGGTGTGGTGGCTTCTTTCCTAAAGTCTTCGGGGACACAGGCTCCCTTCAGTTCATAGCTCTGTAGAGTGTTTCCCTCATCCTCTTGTCCAAAATGGCAGCTAGATACCAACCATCATGTCCACATTCCAGGCAGGAGACTGGAAACAAAGAACAAAGAAGAAAAAGAGAGCAAAGAGTATATGCCAGGTGACTTTTCCAGGTAGTGGCCTCACAGCATCTGCTTCTATCTCATTGGCCAAAAATAGTTATATGGATGTACATAGCTGCAAGAGAAGCTGGAAATACAGCCTTTATTTTGGGAAGCCATGTGACCAGCTAAAAATTGAGAGTCATTACTATGGAAAAAGAGGAAAAGATATTGTGGGGTAACTTATAGCTTTTGTCGCAGATATATTCACTCACTTAATCTTCAAGGCAATCTTACAAGAAAAATACTATTCTTATGCTAATTTTACAGGTGGGAGACTGAGGCATAGAAAGGATAAGTACCTTGGCCAAGGTCACACAAGGCGAATTCAAGCAACCTGCCAGTAGAGCCTGTGCTCTTCACCCAACTTCCATGGGAGTGAGTCAGACCCACCCGAAGGCTAGAATTGCCTTGTGTGTTCTCCTAACTAAGTTCTCTTCTGTCCCCTCCACCTCCCTTTGGGACCCAGGTTCAGGCTCTGCTTATTCTCACTGACCTCCCAGAAACCCCTGTGGCATCATTGTCTCGGCTTACATGCCTGAGGGGGCAGAGATCCAGTCTATGCAGCATCAGAGTATGGATTCCATCTAAGGGGTACAATGCAGTGATTAAGAGTTTGGGCTCTGGAGTCTAACAGAGTGAGGTTCAAATATTATGTGACCTTGCACAAGTCACTTAACCTCTCTAAGTTCAATTCCCTCATCTATAAAATGAGAGCTCTGAGGGAACCTGCCTCATAGGACCATGATAAGAGGCAAATGAGGTAATGCACGTAACACCCGAGGCCAGAGCCTGGCACATAGCAAGTGCTCCATGCAAGGAAGCTCCTGTGATCGTGCTAACATTTGAATGTTCCTACCTTCTAAACAATGTGCCCTAGTTGCATGGGGAGAGGTGGACCCTCACTGGGGGCCTTTCCATTTGTGCCTCCCTCCCTCGTCTCGGGATCTGTCTGCAGGGGCTGCTTGAGAACGTTCCTCTGTGGCTCTGACCCTTGAGATGTGGCCTGAACAGCCGTTAGGAGCTACAAGCTTCGACTCCCTTGGTTTGCCATACAAACTGGCAACCCATGGAATCTGCTTAGTGGGGGAAACGTTACGATCTAACAAATGTGAAATACCGTTCTTGGACAGGACACAAAGCAACAAAATCCAACCGAAGGAATGATTTTTATTGTGACACAAAACATTTGCTACCAGAGCACATATAAATTCAGAGAACAGTTGTATTTTCAGAGTTAACAGATTAAATACCTTTGGTGAACTGAAGGGGGGCAGGGGAAAACAGGCCACATTATTTTTTAAAGTTCAGTGATGTTTTTCTTGAATTTAAACAGAAGCAAAAATCAGGACAGAGTGAGAAAAACACTTGTTCATGAATAAAATGTCTTCTCAGAAGTGGAGCCTATCGTGATGTTCATTGTTTTACGCAAAAAGTCTCCTTCTATTTCCTGGTCTTGGGAAGATGCCTAGCACCCACACCCGACCGCGGCAAAGAAAGGGCCCCCTGGAGCCCACCCTTCCAAATCTCTAAGGCGGCCAAGCTAATGTGCCCCCCACTCCTGCCTTTCCCTGCCCCCAGCTGCCTTCTGAGAGACAAATACTCAGTGGTTCATGCCCAGGAGTGCAGGGTGCGCTTGGAATCTGGGCACCTACACGTGGACAGTCAGGCTCTGTTTACTCTCTTACACCTGCTCCTTCCGGTCCGCTCTTACTGCTTGCACCCTTCCTCCCTCGCACCAGGGCTAGTGTTATAGTTTCCTGACAGTTTATGGTCTGCCGTCTCCAGGACCTCTCTTCCCCACCCCACCTACAATCCCACAGCTATTGAGTTTTAAAGGCTAATCTTTTATCCATCCTTTTGAGTGTAAATTCTTCTTACCATTTTTAAAACCATTTTCAGAGGTAGAGAACTCTTAACTCTCAAGACAGCCCATTCCTTTTTAACAGTTCTATTTTTTTTCCTGCTAAATCCAAATCTATGTTCCTGATAACTTCCACTCAGTTGAGATATAATTAATCAATCATCTCCCCCTTTTACAGTTTTTCTTCTCATATGGAATTCTTCTTTTTCTCCTTGTGATATACTGTTAATTGTCTTTCCAATATTAGTTTTCTCCTTCTTCAAAAGCAATAGAGTTTTAATTGGGTATGGGGCTACCAGTGCAAGACTACATTTCCCAGACTCCCTTTGGGCTGGGTGTGGCCATGTGACTAAGCACAGGCAATATAAGCAACTTTCTGATTATGCCCTTAACACGATTGAGCAGTACATCTTGGTCTCGTCTCCCTTTCTTCTGACTGGGCATGACGAGGATTGGAGCACTGACCTTGAACATGCAAGTGAAAGCCTTGTGTTAAGGACAGAGCAACTAAGCTTGCACCACCTGCCTACCTTAATTGTTGAGAAAGAAATGAACTGCCACTGTGGTAAAGCCTCTATATTTTGGACTGTCTTTGTTACAGCAGCTTAGCCTGTATCTCGATCCTCTCATCTTCACTTATGACAATCCTACTCATTCTGTAAGGATTCACCCAGCCAGAAATGTGCTTCCCCATCCTTTGAATCTCCAAAACCTTTTGACTGACCTCTTGTGTTAGGTCTCTAGTCTACCTTGTAGTACATTGATCTGTGTATGAGCCTTATTTGCTCTTTGCAGCTCAAAGAGGACAGGGGCCAAATTGTAATCATTGCTTTATATTACACAGAGCTTGGCACACTGCCTTGTACATAACTGGTTCTCAATAAATGAACTGAATGAACGGATTATTCTTCATTGTATATATACTCAATAAATTATAACAAAATGAGCAGCTAGTCATATGTTGTTAAATAAGATCCAAAGACTGCTAGGTAAGTGTCGTTGTCAAGCTAGAGAATGAGGTGCCAAGCTGGCAAGCTATTGGTCTTTCTGCTCAACATTTGCATCAACAACTTCAGTGAAACAGTCAGTGAAACTGTCGATCGCAGTGGAGAGCCAATAGTCTAGATGAGAGAATCAAGAATTGAAAAGGTCTGTGCAGTCAAGAACAATGGATGAAAAATAAACTTTAACAGATAAAGTTCTGAATATCAGTTCAAAGTGGGCAAAAGGAAAGAATGGAAGAGAACTAGCTTAATTAAAGATTACATTGTTAAGAGGCTTAAGGATGTGATTTGACTGAAAGACCAATATGAGTCAAGAATATAATGCGATGACCAAAAGATATTAGTGCTATTCTGGGCTGAGCAAATTTATTCAACGGCTGCGTATCAAGTGCCTACTAAGTGCTTTATGTTGTCTAGGAGACAAGGATGAAGGAAGTGTAGTCTTTGCTCTCAAGGAGCTTGTAAAGACATGGCGTGTATTCCCCTACAGCACAAGGCAGAAAGCTTTCGGTGCCGCAAAAGCAAAGAGGTGGAAACTTGGCACAAACGTGACAAAAAGGGAGCAGCTGAGTTTAGCTGGAGTGTGGGCTTGTGAAGAGCATGAGATAATCAGGTAGAAGACTTTAGTACCAATTTATAGTAGGTCCTGAGTGCTAGGCTAAGGAGATTGGGATTTATGGGATAGAAGCGGGTAACTGAAGGGATTTTGCAAGAAAACAAAAAGATTGGTGTTTAAGGAAAATTTCTTTGGAAGCAGTCTGTTGGGCAGATTGGAGTGGGGAGACATCCCCTTAGAATTTGAGGCATCTCTTTAGAGATAGTCTTGTTCAACGGCTTAATTTTATAAGGGGAGAAACTGAGACAGGAGGTCTCACGATCATACTTAACGCCACAGAGCTGGCAGAGGCACAGCAGAACCAGAATCCAGGACCGGGGGCTTCTTTTTCCAGGGTGACGAACCAATAGCAATTAGACCTCATCTAGCTATCTGAGTTTCGGAAAGCATTTCTGGAAAGACTTGAGGCAAGAAAACTAGTTTAGGGACTATTTCTACGGTAAGGGTAAAAAGTACCGAGTGGTGGAGGTAGAAACAGCATGAGCTGTGAGAGAAATTGCTCGGAGGCTGGGGGTTTAGAGGAAAGGAGGGGAAGCCAAGGTGACTAACATACAGGGCTAAGAGACAGGAAGGACAGCAGGGGGATTAGTGGGAGAAAGTACAAGAATGAGGAACAGGTTGGAGGAGTCTCATTTTGGGTGGGTCCTATTTTAATAAAAGGGGCATCAAAACTGGAATGTGTCAATGACATGTGTCCAAAACAGGGTGACTAAAAAGCACATCACAGATGGAATTGCTTAGTTTGGAGAAATCTATCTAAATTGATTGCAAAGAATGGAGCTGAGAAGGTTTAGGGAGAGGTATGGTTGCTGGCTTTACATATCTGGAGGGTTCTTACAGAACTTTGTGAAATCACCTCCTAATTATCATGACACCAATGGAAGGTACTGTTGAGCGGCAGCGGTGCCTGCCGTGGAGAGGGCATAGGCCAGATGATTTGGGGCAAATCATCTCCTCACTGTGGAGCTATAAAGCAGAAGGAGCAAAGGCTCACAGAGACCTGGGTTTTAGGCTCAGCTACAAGCTGTGTGACCTTGGGCAAGTTGCTGAACCTCTCTGTGTCTCAGTTTCCCCATGTCCAAAATAAAGAGGTTCGATTGGAAGACTTCAAAGATCCAGGCTAGATATAAAATTCCTTGGTACTAAAAAGGTGGCTTATGTTCATAAAAGAAACATTGAAATTTAGGGTCCTTTTATTTGGATTTTGCTCCTGAACCTGTATGGTGACTGTATAGACAGCCAGCCTGCTCAACTGTTTCACTCGGCATGTAATGATGGAACAGAGCTGACATGTTCACAAAGCACTTTTCTCTGTGAGTAGGAGTGGGAAATAGTCCCATTTAGCTGATATCACTAATTTTTAAAGAAAACCATATGAGCTAAAGAGAACTGAATACGAATGTGGGAGCTATGAGTCAACCGCTGAATTTCAGCTGCATTAATTTTACATTATAAATGACACAATTTCAAAGTTTCTTGGATTTTATAAAACTTGTGATGTTTTTTGTTAAACAAGATCAAACAGATACATGCTAATACACATTTAAAATACTGAACATTTACCCCCATCTGAAAGCATCTCTAAAATGATTGTTCTCTTAGCTATTTTTAAGTTGGAATCCGTTTTCTAGCAGTCTTATAACCTAACGGCACTTTTTGTGAAAACTAGCTTCTTCCTACAAAAAACGGTTTCTGTTACCTTTGTGGAAATTTTTTTCCCTTTCAAATTATTTTGTAATGGATAATGTTGCATTTCATGGATAATTCAGCATTTCCATTAGAAATGAAATATTTAGAAGGCTTCTGGGTAAGCAATATTTATATATAGTTCCTTTAATCTTAAGTATCTCATTTTCAAATAGCCGAAATGAGAGACCGTTTTTTTTTTATGGTGGGAGATTCAAAGCGGCATTACAAATTTTCAGGTAGAGAACTAAAATATAAGACCTAGAGATTACATAAGAAATACTCATGCGTGCCACCCTTACATCAAAGCCAGACAAGATCCAGAATCTCAAAGCCTGACTTAGAGGATTGTGAAAAATAATTTCATCAAATCAAAGTTTAGGACAATGTTGGACTTCGGCAAGAAAAAAAGAACATTTAGAACATTGTTAAAAATAGACGTTCATTCTCTTTTAACCATAGACAGTTCTTTAGCATCTTACTTTAGCGACGCAGACATTGGACCCAGTTTTAGTTCATTTTCGGTCACTTAACCCTTCCTACCCTCAGGTTTTTGTCTTTTTTTGTTTTTGTCAACAAAATGGTGGTGATATTATTTATTTACTATTAGGGTGTGAGGCTGACATGAGACAACACATGTGAGGTGTTCTGTAAATCATACAAAACACATCAAACAGAGTCTCTCGGAGTCTGTTTGTCATGGGTGACGTCGATGACCTGGGAATGACTAGGAGCTGTTGTCTAATAACACGCACTGGCAGTAACACAACTGTAGGCAGCAGTGAATTTGAAATCTCATTATTAAAGGGAAAAATCTGCTCTGCAGATCGCGACTGCGATGCTGTGCCATTTCTTGGCACAGACCTCCTACTTAAACTAATTAAAGTTCCACATAGGTAGAAAAAGAATATGCGATTTTAGATCTGCCACGTGGACCTAAAGGACAGAATTGCCTCTGGCATTTTTTTTTTTTTTTTTTTTTTTTA
>NW_006439568.1:21156064-21181305 GCF_000325575.1 Pteropus alecto | reverse complement strand
TTTTTTTTTTTGTCTGTAACCGAAAGCAGCATTCCCTTTGTTTAAAAAGAAAAAGGGGAGGGTGGAGTGTATGTGGGTTTCTTCAAATGCTTAAGAAAATTGTTTTAAGCAGCTGGAGGAATAAAAGGGAGGAGCACTAAGGAAAGAACGTGCTAAATCTAAAGGTGTCAGCAAAACACCCAGGAATTGACTGAAAACGCTTTGGTGACAAGTGAGGCATGCGATGACAAGAAAGCAGGATGTGTGCACATTGAAGAGGAGCATGCGGAAAGCAGGTTTCTCCTTTTAATTAGCTTAGCTGCTCGGAGACTCTTCTTCCAGTTTCTGACCGTTTCTTCCAGCCTAGAATCTTATTTGCAATTCTCGTGATGTCCTCATGAGGCTGTGGACTGGCTCTGATTGGGGGTGGGTCAGTAACTCTGCTGACCTCCAGGCCACCTCATACACCAGGGCCCAGAGTCTGTCTGCTGGCCTGTGTGACAGAGCTTCCTCCAGCCTGACTGATGCCCCATACAGGAAAACCAGGGAAGGCGCACGCCTTTGCCAGTGACTTATACACCTTCAGCCATTCTTTGGATGAGATCATGATTCCTCCTTCCCTGGCCCATTCACTCCCCCTTCTGAAATGTTTTATATTTTAGACTATGCTGGAGAAATGATTTGTTGTTCCTCAGTGTCTATTCTCTTTCTCTCTTGTAATAGACTCTGTTTTTACTGGTTGCCCAAATTAAAGACATTTCCCCAAAAATAAAAAAAAAATAAAAAAATAAAAAAAAGACATTTCCCAGCCTTCCTTGTGGCAGCGGAGTGTGTGTGCATGTGTGTGTGTATATGTGTAAGCATGACGTGCAGCTTCTAAGGAAAGGCCATGCCCACCTGTCTCCTGCCTGGATGTGGCAGCGGTGAGCCACCTGAACCATGCAGATGAGGGCCATCCCCTAGGGATAACAAAGCAGTAAGACAAGAAAAGCCTGGGTCCCTGACACCTTGTAGCCACCGTACTAACAGTCCTAGGTGGCAGACCTTCTGATTATTAGGTAAAAGAGAAATAAACCTTGATATTGTTTAAGCTGTTAATACTGTAAAGCTTAAATCACTTCTTTGACTTGATTTTACTTTCTTACTCTGATGATGTATATGCAGAGAATAAATTTAACTTTGTCTACATCTGGGGTAAAGACATTTTTAAAGGACCTAGCAGTTCTTTAGCAAACCTGGTTTGCCCCAAAAATATTCCCGAAAATTGATGTGATTAGAAAACTGAGCTTAGTAAGGGATAAAAACAGGATTTCTCAGTGGAGGTTCTTCGGGAAGCTACTTTCTTCAAATATGATCTTCAGCAATGTTTGCAAAATGCACTGAGTCTATCTGGTTAATTTGGAGCTGGTGGACTTGTGCAGAGACAGGAACGTGGATGCACACTGTGTGACAGCAGAATGGGCCTTTGACAGCTACAAGGGAATAAAAATCAGTTTGGCTTTTGCTAAAATGGTTCTCTATTACCTGCATCAGAACTAAGACAAGTCAGTTACTAAAGTTAAAGCTGAAAAACAACAGCCGAGGTTGGACTAAGAGATCAATAAGCCAAAGCCAAGTCTGTTATATGTGGTTCAAAAGTGTTCAGAGAGGAGATGCTTTGGAAGGGAGTAATGTGGAAGAATCTGTGTTAGGCTATTCTACCACCCACATACATACATACATACATACATGAATATACATGTATGTATTAGTGGGTCGGTGTATAACATCACTTCAGACACTTTTCTTTACATGAAAATACACTTCCATAATAAAGAGGTTCGCAACTACGGTTTTCAAAGAATCTTAGAACTAGACAGAGGACTAGAATCCCTTTGGATGTAAATTCACATAAACTGAGTAATAATTCGGTCTACATTTCTCCATCATAGAATGTGAGGATATTCTGTGTGATCTCGAAAGACGTAGGCATGACCTCCACCACCAGCACCCCGCTGATCTACCCAAATAGGAAAGGCCGGCACTTTCTTACTGATTCCTTTTTAAAGTTTCATAAATTGACTTTTTAATTAGGCATTCTATAATAATTTTTCTAGGCAACGGATTCAAACGTATTGGTTTGTATTGTCCATGGGTCATCATTTGGACAATCCGTTGTCGTTTCCTTGATTCCTGTCCTTTGGCTGCTCTCATTTCTCATAAGCTGTAAGAACTTAGGGCTATCCAGTTATATCAGCAAGGCTTTCCAGTGCCCTGAAAGTAAATTTTTAAGGACTAGAGACATAAATATACTTTGTACAGCTGCCTCTATAAAGTGTTCTCTTTTAACCATGTTTGTTTCATCCTTTCTAATTTTGAGAGCACTGTCTTTGATGGAGAAGAAATGGAAAGGAGTTATTTTTTTATTTGAAAAAAGGTATCATGTAGAATAGAGTCTTTTAAAAAGTATTATACTTTACTAACATTTAAACAGCAGTGGTTCTCCGCCCTGGCTGCACATCAGAGCCTTTTGGAAAGCTTAAAACAAACAAACAAAAAAACCCCAAAATATCAAGCCATGCCTGGGCCCTTCCTCAGAGATCCTGATTTAATTGGTCTGGGTTAGGGCCTGAACATCTGCATTTTTCTAATGTGCAGAATTGAGAATCACTGCAAATCCAACCATTAGAAAAACAATCTATGGCCATGTCACCCTGAATGTGCCTGATCTTGTCTGATCTCGGAAGCTAATCGGGGTTGGGCCTGGTTAGTACTCGGATGGGAGACCACCTAGGAAGACCAGGTGCTGTAGGTGGAAAAAAAAAAAGAAAAATATAACTTTTTCTAAGGCCTATTCCATAGGAAATCTTGCCTGTTGTCCCACAGTTAGGCTGCAGCAAAGCTTTGAGTATTCTCATGTCCCACAGCCTTAGCTATTGGCACACACAACCTCGCACATAAGACACCTTGAGCACTGTTTAGTGCAGTCAAAGTAGAGCTTTTCAGTGTTAGATGTGAACGGGTGAGAACCCGGCACGCCAGGGCTGCCCCAGAGCTCGGGTCTGCTGCTTGACCAGCAGGTCCAAAAGGAAAAGCCTGGTCCAGGACCAGAGAAACAGGTGCCGACAAATCCATGTTTTTCCGGATGGTCTCCATCATTTCTGGGGTCTTCCTTTACCAATTCCTCCCCAACACAGTGTTCTGCCATTCTTTGTCAGCTGTTGCCTTTAATCACTGTCCTGCCTTAGCCTTTGCTCTCCAAACACAGTCTCGGTCAGTACCTACTCGCCCTAGCCGGGGAGCCCGAGTCAACTGGCCCCGGCCTTCCTGCCTGTCCTACTAGCCTATGCTATTTCAGCGGCCCTCTCGGCTCCACGTCCACTGGAGCTCCATTGTGTTAGACGGCCTCTGCGGTACCCGAGTGACATCTTTCTCATGTCAACCATATGTGATTATGTGACAAAACTGCCTTTTCTAGGGATCCATCTCTCTGGTGCCACAGTCTTTTTGAGTTTCTGGCCATGAAATCCCATCCAGTCTTCTAAACATGTTTCATCACACCTCACTGAAGTGCTGTCTCCTCGACCCCGGCGGTGGACGCCATCCCCCCCGAGCTTGGTCCTGCTTAGCCAGGCTCCCCCACAAGGATCTGGGCACCGCTTTTGCTCTTCGAATTTTCACTGTTAGTTTCAATACCTTTTCTACATGAAATTGTGAACTCTACAATGATACCTTTTGCCTTGGTGAAAAGTATATCTAGATAGTTGACCATCATTTTTCATTCATCTTCACAGAGATGAAATTGTCTACGGTAAAAATTGGTTTCGTTATAAGTCATAGGTTCGCTTAAAGTCACAGAACTTATTGATGACATGAAGACAATGTGAGACTTGCTGAATATTATTCCTTACCCTTTCCCATTTTTCCATGCAAATTAAGGGATTCTCCAATTGTTCTATGTCTATGTCACACATTTTCTTATAGCTTCACCCTAGCAATTATCCCACCTTCTCAAATTTCAGCTTAAAGCCTCGTGGTGAAGCTACTGAATCTGACAAGCACATTTCCCCCCATCTTCACAGGGTGAGTTCTGGGCCTTGCTCCGAGCCCATCATTCTGGCATGACAGCTCTTCCCAGGTCATCTGCTTACTAGAGGCAATCAAGAGGTTGGGAAATGCTTACAAAAAAAATAACGATTTTTGGCTTGTGACTTTTTGTGCTGCTGATCCAGTGTTTTCTGTCCCACATCCAGAAAGCCCTGAGTGGCAGTATGGGGTGCTGCTGGATCCCAGAAAAGATCTCGTTACATGTCTCGGTGTGGGTCTCAGTGTTCCCAGGGCCCAAGTACTCACCTGTCCTTCCAGCGGCTGCCGCTCTCATTTGCTGAGGTGAGCAGGCCTCTTCCCCCTACAGGTAGTTCTTTTATTGTCCCCAGAGGCTGGCCCTGTTAGATTGCCACTCAGCACTCTTAGAGGGCCTTTGGATTCGCTCCCTCAGAGCGAGGTCAAAGACGTCTGAGTGACATTGCTCAGGACCAACTTCCGAGGGCTCCCGCCTGCTGACAGAAACCTGTCTGAGGTCCTCAGAGGCCAGTCACCCTGATCGTCCTGGCCGGGCAGGAGCCGCTGCCGACGCAGGCCCTCTCCACCCGTGTCCGAGGCAGCCGTTCTCCCTTGCTGTTTGAGAGTCTAATCTCAGCAAAGTAGGATGAAGGCTATTAATCTCAGTATTCTTTTTACGACTCCTATCTTAACGCAAATAAATACAAATTCAAGATGTCTTGGATTCCACGTCCTCCACCCATCTCACTTCCCTTTCATAACAAAACTCTCAGAACTAGGTCTACACATATTGTTTCTACTTTCCCATCTCCCGGTCCTTCTTTAACCCACTAATTTGGCTTCTGTCCTCCCTTGAAAACAATTATATTCGGATCACCGACACACCCTCACGTTGCCAAGACTCCTCTAGCTTCTTATTGGCTCTCCCGGAAACACCCTCCTCTCAGGCTGCTTGGCCCCGCCTCCCCGGTTCTTCCGTCCTTTCCCGCCTCTTCTCCCTCTACGTAACTTCAGAATGCTGGGGTTTCTCAGAGTTCAGGCCTGGACCCTCTTTCCTAAGTGATCTCATCCAATCCTATAGCTTTAAATACCTTCCACGTGTTGACGGCTCTGGAATTTATGTCTCTAGTTTGACTTCTACCCCAGAACTATATATGTACCTGGCCCCTTGTGCTTCCAGTATGATGTACTTGATTTGACATTGCCACTTGGCTAATGGGCACTGCAAACATGTCCAGAACTGAGTTTTTACTCCCCAGTTTCTTCTTCCATCTTCTCTACCATCTCAGTATACAACATCACCATCCACCCAGCCGAGTAAGCCACAAACCTGTCATCTTTGATTCCTTTCTCTTTCATCCATAAAGAAGCCATCAGCAGGTCTAGTTGGTTCTACTTCTTGAATACCTTTTAAATCAGTCCACTTCTCTGCTGCCACCACCTAGGTCCAAGTCTCCGGTATCTTTTGCTTGGGTTATTCTTATAGCCTCTGTCTCCCATTACACTTCCAAATGACCCCCACGCCACAGGAAGAGTGCCCTTGACTAAATGTGAATCAGATCCTGTGACTTCCCCGCTCAGAATGTCTTCAGTTCCTATTGCATTTAGAATAAAGTCACCATAGCTGACAAAGCCTTGCCTAATCTGGTTCCTGCTCACCTCTAAACTTCATCCCAGGCCACCCTGTCCCTAGAATGCTCCCGCCACTCAAGCACATGGGCCCTCTTTCCACTCCTATAACGGGCCAACCTTCCTGCCTCAGGGCCTCTGTACGTTTCCTCGGCCTGCGAGGCCCAGGTTACCTGGCCCCGGAGAGGAGTTTGAGGACCACCCTGTCTAGAGGACACACCTGTGATACGCTCTCATACTCAGGGTTGCACCCCCAGTGCCTGGCACATAGGTAATCAATGCCGAACAATGATCTAGATGTGGGTCCTTTTGTCTATAGGATTCCCAAAGGCCTATCTTCATATGTCACAATTCCCCCACAAAGGGATGCAACTTAGGGTCTGCATGAAAGTGTATAGTTCAACTCTCCTTTAAAATAACCAGCTGTGAGACGCCCATGTGACTGATGGCCCCAGTTGTTGCCCCTTTGGCTGTCCAGCAGTCTGCATGCTGAGGGCAAGCTCCCTTCCCCCTCCCAGAGCTGCCCCGGCCGCTGACAACTCAGGGGGAATCGTGCTGGTGCATCCCTGCCCTGCACAGAAGTCCTCCGCTGGGCCACTTTTGCTTGGGTGTCACTCCGTAGGCCTGGCAAAAGCTTTCTCAGAGCTACATCGCAGTCTGAGGCTTTCTATACCCAATCCTTCCTTCTTCAGTGGGAGAACTGCACCGTGGCCTGAAGGCTTTCCAACCTTATCCCTGCTCTCCCCCCATTTAGCCTTCGCAGCCCTTTCCCCTGTGAAGTATAATCTATTACTTGCGATCCCATTTTGGCATTAGCTTTCCAGGGTCTCCTTTAGAACTTTGAAATACTGATACTATAAACCATGGTCCAGAAAAACAAACTCTCTTATTTGATGTTATGTGTAAAACCATCTGTTCACTTCCCATACCTCTTCCAGGCATGACCTTCAACTAAGAGAAATTAAAAACCACCACCTGTGCCCCGGAGCCTTTGTCTTACGCCCAAGGCTCCAGATCACTAGAGAAACTGTCTAGGTTTCATTAACATTTGTTCAAACCAGAGTTGGCAGAATGGGTGACCACTGGCAGACACGTTCAATTCAGGCACAATGCAGGCCCGTCCTCCAGAAATGTATTGATAAGTCCCTCGGTAGACAGTCACCAACTACTGCCACTGGTGTCATAGTAGTGACATAATTTTTGTAGCTAGAATGCTTCATTAATTTGTAAAGAATAAAACCTGCTCTCTTCATGAGATTTTATAACTCGAATATGTGGCATTTCTTTGCCGTCTCTGATGGAAAAATCAATATTTCTTTAATCCTACTCTGTGCAAACCCATGAACACTAAAAGTTTTTGTTCACCGTTGTTATCAATAAAGGCACTCAGTAATTATTTGTTGAGCAAATTTTCCTATAGGTGTTTTGACATTATATCACTTAGCCTCAAAACAACCATGGGAAGTTGGTCTTATCTTCCTTTTAATGAAACTCAGAAAAATCAAGTGACTTTCTAAAGGTCACTTGGCACTCTCCAACAATTCAGGCACCAAATATTCAAGCAACTTATCAAGGTTAGAAAATTCTGTTGCTTATTGTGGTTAGTTAACATTTATTGAATTCTCCACTCTAAGCACTTAGCACTTTTATCACCTTTAAGGGGTAACTAACTCTTATGATCATTCCCTACTTTACTCATGAAAACCAAGGGTTGGCTAGGTGGAGTGACTTACCTAACGTCACACAGGATTCCCAAGAGGCAGAACTGAAACTCAAACACGGGAGTTCAGAGCCCCTGGTCTAAATTCTCACACCACACTGCTTCATCTCAAATAACAAGAAACGATCATTCCCTCCAAAACAATCATAACTTAGGTTATTACATCTTTGGGAGACTAATGAAAGGTCAATAAAACATCTGGTAGAAGTAGTAAATCACAAGGCAGAATTACATTATACCTTTCCTTAAAGAAAAATAATGCATTTTCGGCAGGTGGTTGGGAAGCTGTGTATGCAGATCGAACGGGGTTTTTGACTGCGAGGCAGGTCCCGGTTCCGAACACTCATGTTGCTCAAAGCTCGGTAACATCAAAGTGACAGTAACCCTGTCATTGACAGCATTCTGTTGACATTCACACAAAATGTCTTAAAGCAGTGGTCTCCAGCCTTTCTGGCACCAGGGACCAGTGCTCCTATGAGAATCTAACGCCCGATGGTCTGAGGTGGAGCCGAGGCGATGATGCTAGCGCTGGGGAGCAGCCGCACATACAGATGGAGCTTCTTCACTCGCTTGCCGGCCACTCACTTCCTGCTGTGCAGCCTGGTCCCTAACAGGCCATGGACCGGTACCGGTACTCACTTCAAGGTCCAATGATAAAAGGACAAAAAAAATGGGGCAGTATCCTCTCAGACTGCATAGAAGAAAATTTGTGTGTATGAGAAAGTATGATAATACAGAAGAATTAAGAGTTAAGCAGGCATGTGATGTTTCCTCTGAGGTTTGGAGTTCCCAGCAGTTTTGCATTTGACCATTTAAATCATACATCACTTTCCCATGTTCAGTATTAAGAAAAACTTTGCCAAATATAAGCTTTTGGATTAATCACTGCTGTGCCATTCGGCTATTGTTGACACAGAAAGAACATTCAAAATATATTTAACACGTAGGGCATAAGCTAATCAGACTAGGTCCTGGGCCACAGTGCTGGCACAGGTCTGACAAGCTCCTGCTCTGCCAGGTGTAACCCCTTGGAGGCTGGCTGGGGCAGAGGGATAGGGTGGCCAAGGCAGGGGGCATCACTAGGGGTAGTCAGGCCAGCAGTTATTCCCAGGTGAGTAGAAATGTTTCAGTATGGTAACCGGCAGGGCTATACGGGTGATACAGCTCAAAGATCAGCTCTGGACATCAGTTAATTGGGCACCATCTAATTTCAACTCTTTAAGTGGAAATGTCTGAGGCTGGACTTTTTAAAATTTTTAGATAAAAGCATTTTAATGAAGAACCAGCTTAGAACACGAGAAAGGCAAACCAATACATTCTGACTGAAGGGTCACTTCGCTGTCTTGGTGCTGAGAAGGAATGATGCTTCGCCACCCCAAAACATGCATTTTGGGGTACTGATTTTAAGCTGGTTATTAAGAAACGAAAAGACTCAGAAAGAACCTTCGATTGGCCCCCTTTCCTGCCTACAAGAAATGAGACAGAAAAACCTGCGTCACCTTAGCATTGTGACATAAACCAAATATGGCAGATGGGGAGAAATTCAGCAAAGCTTGTTTGTTGAACTTTCTTCTGTGTCCCATTGTTTCTGGGTGGCCCAGCAAGAATTTGTTTACCACAAGCTTGCATATTCTCCTCTACCTATGAATTACCTGCTTCCTGTTGAAATCCCAGGCCCCTGAGCCCCTTCTCCTTTGTGTGAAACAGCATATTCTTACAGCACCCCGCATGCATATTCATAATAAATTTTGGACATTTTCTCCTGTTAATCTGTCTCCGTTCATTGGATTATTAGCCCAACCAGAACTTAGAAGGTGGGAAGGAAATTTTCACACCGCCCCCCACACAGTGCATTAAAAATATTTTCTTTGAGACTCAAATTTTTCCTTTTAATTTGTCTTTTTCCAGGAATCTGATGGTAGACACAACAATCCTACAACAGGTAAGTTTATTCTCGTAGGCCTGTAGTTAGGCCTTCAAGAACTAAACAAGGAAATACTAGTAAACCTCACTCTCTATGATCATGCAAACAAACGTTTGCTATGGAAATGGCACTGGAAAGTGGAGCTGCGACAGCAAGCTGCAGGCCTCCCTCCCACGGAGCTTCTGCATCTATCACGAGTGGTGGCAATTCCCTAAAGTGGCAAGCTCTCTGTTTAGGGCCTCTTATAACACAAGCCAGTTAAAGTCTGGTTTGATACTGAGTTGCTGAGTGCTGTAGTTGGACCTTGTAAGGTGTTTTAAAGCAAAGAGGCCCAGTTGAGCCCAGGAGCAGTCTTTGTCAGGAGACACTACTGGTCACAGGAATTTTCCCCTTTAGACAATGCAAACAATCATTTTTAAAGTGGTATTTTCAATTTAAAACCTGAACCTAAACTAGTAAACCTAGCATGAACAAACCAATCAAAACCAAACAAAAGGAAAACCAGTGCCACGGCATGGATGGAAAAGTATTACTATTATTTATTTTACATGTCTGTATTATTTGAATCATGTACCATGAAGCGCAGTAATTTTTTTAATTAAAAACTACCCCAACAAGACTAGTAAAGAACAAGAAAACTGAAGAAAAGTTCGAAAGCGCATAAGACTTGATAAAGGCATTTCCCATTGCTATTTATTCAAAATATAAAAAATATCAAACATTTTGAACACTTGCACGTGTCCAGACTGGACACCCTGGTCTTGCAATGTTACTAGCACAACCACCTCTTCTCAGGGAGTGCTACCTTTTAGATGGCTTAGAAGAGCCATAGTTTTGGGTTTAATTTCTATCATGTGCAGGTACCATGTGCTAGATGCTCACAACTACTCCATAAAGATGAGGACAGTAAGATTCAGGGATGTGAACTGAGCTCACTACTCAAGGTCAGAGTCTAAATGGCAGTGATGGATTTGAACCAAGATTTACCTGGCCGAGAAGCCTGTGCCATTTCCTCTAGACCAGAGACTCTAAAATATTTTCTTTCTGAAATGCCGCTAAGTGGTGTTCTTGTAGGAAACAGTCCTGAATCCATTCTAATTCATAAAACAGTCCATGGACTTTGGTTCTTTAAAAAGATCATTCGTTAACTTGCCTTTCACCGCTGGAGACCACACACCGGTACGGGGAACACCGCCCTGGAGAACCACTGCTCCGCCTCTCGAAGGGCTTCACATGTTACAAAAGCCCTTTAACATATTTTAAAAAAATCCTCCTCTCAGTGCCACCAAGAGCTTCTGAATGGCGTCTCCCTCCACCGCCGCCGCACGCAAAACATGTTGGACGCGTGACCTTGTACCCTATGCCAAAGGACAGCCAGTGCACAAGCTTCCGTGCTGCCTCCGACCCAGAAATGTCACTTCTAGGAATTCTTTCAAGAAAATCACCACTACTATATTTAGAATAAAATGAGTCTCAGGATTTCAACTGTTGGCCAGAAAGGCTATCACAAGGTCTGTGCCTCCCCGGACTTTAACACTGAAGAACACAGGTTAAGATGCTATACTTAAATACGGCATGTTTAATCATGTCTAAGTATTTTATGTCAACATTTTAAGTATAAATTAAGCTATTGTGCCTAAAAAAAAGAATATCCTCACACTACATTTTAAACTGTGAGCACACTTCCTGCCAAGCTACAAACAGGTTTCCCTGGCCATCGGCGCTCTAGGCCTCTCTGAAGCCCTGATTGCAGGTAGGGACATAGCCACGTGACTATCGTACTTCTCAAGTCACTGGTTACACCTGCCCCTTCCTTACCACTCGCTCCCACCTGTTCCGTTTTACTGAAACCACACTCCCTTGACCTTGGGGAAGCATTTGGAATGATGACCATGGCTACTGAGAACGTGTTTAAAGCACACACTGGCGCAGAGAGACACTGATGTAGTTCGTGCCCTGACTACGCAGCCTTTGCTCAGACCCTCCTGGACATTCCGAGAGGCCATTTCCTGGTGGTCTTCTTACCTCTTCCACTGCTCTTTCCGTTTCTCTTCCGAGCTCCTTCCTTACCCACCCTATAACAGCTCTTTCCACAGTTTTATACTCAGCTGTTTGTTCTTTGGGCTACATATTACCTCAGAGATATCATCTATTTCTAAGGTTTCAAAGATCACTTTTATGCATATAAATGCAAATCTCTTTCTTCAGTCCTGACTTAAGTCCCAGCATCATGCTCTAAGCTATATGGGCTAAATACTCAAGAAACGTTGCCACACACCCTTTACCAGTCTACTTTTTCAAGGCCACACTGTATCTTATACTTTGTATGTTTTACAGAACTTTTTATACACATGGGCACTTTATACCTTTTTATTTGCTTTTACTGATTTACATAGACCTATGCATTTGTTAAGTTCCTAGAAACTCTTTACCTAAAAAACAAATGGGAAACTAAGGTCTCAAGTTCTATGCCAAAGCGAGGTATGTGTGTTCCAGGTGCTAACGCAAGATGATCCACTGGAATGTGGAAAATATTAGAATGTCTTTTCAACTCACCCTATTTTAATGTCTATTTTTATAAAGGATTTATAATTACAATGGAAGTACATGCATATAATTTATAAATACATTAGTAGTATACAGTCAAGAACTGTTTTACTGGAAGAACTTTATATATAATTTAAGTGTTGTGTCCACTGACATGAATGGTCCTGACTTAAATCATACATTATTAAATACCACTTGCCAGGTGATAAAACGCATTTCTAACCTAAGTTTCACATTAAACACTGAACATAAATACACCCTATATCTTAAGTCCAACTGTGAAAAAGAGACTCTGACTCCTATCCTGACTCAATACTCTCCCCGTTTAAAACTTACAAGCATCTGAGAAAGATGAGGATGAAGATCAAGCAGTTTGTATGTTAAAATAAGTCAATACAAGAGCAGTTCTTCCCACGACTTTTTCTATTGCCCTCTCGACAAATCCTGATCGAAGCACAGACCTATCTATGTGCCTCCAGGGCTGTGAATTACTGGATATCAAAAGATTGCTGAGTGAGAAGGGATCTCAGAGCCTATCTATTTACCTCCCGCCAAGTGCTACAGAACCTCGCTGCACTGTCCCACACATGATCAGGCAAACACTTCGCTAAGAATTTGAGGGAAGAGAGGCTCATTCCATAAGGCAAGCCATTGTGCTTCCTGGGTAGCTCTAGGCACTGTAATACCTTTTAACAGCGAGGTCATCTCCACCCATGGCTTCCAGATCTTTCCACAGCAGCTTTCCCAGTGCCTCCCTTACGAACAGTTTACAGTTCACTCACCATCCTACTATCCTACAAACCTCCCCCCCACCCCCACTGAATGGAATCTAGCCAAGCAACACTTAACAACAAAACAGAGACACCCAGAATCAAATATGAGAACTGGCTATCAGTGAATAAAGACTACTTTGTGTGATTAACATGTGTATTCTCCTAAACGAGGTCGCATTCCCACCTTTAAAGCAGAAAAATCATGCTTGACTCATAAGCCTACAATAAACTAACACATTGGCTCTCACACAAAAAAATGCCAAGTCAAATTCCTGTCCATGTTTTGGACTTGCACAACACAATTTTCATAAACCCTAAATAGATTTACATTTATTCCATTTGAACTGACTCTCATCGATTTCACTTCATTGTTTCAGCCTAAAATCTTTCTGACTTGTAATTTTCTATTAGCTTCCCTCCACAGCTCCATACTTAGTGCTATCTGTAAACTGCTCTCACACCACATTATTTAAACTGGACAGAGCTTTATGGAACCTGACAGGTTGACATATATCTATTAAACACATCAGTACAGAAGTTCAAAATTAGTTTAAGTCCACTCAAAAGTACTACTGTCCATCTGAAATCTTGCTATTAAGATTACAATATTACTCTGCCATGCTGAAATTAAGATCAAGTTGTGCCTTGATTTCGTCAAATGTATTTTTGTATGCATTTCAAAAGAATACTTGTAAAGTATAAAGTATTCTACATGCGTGGCATTGCCAGTAAAAAGCACTCTTTATGACTTTATAATCTAAGAAGGTATATCAAAAATTTTTAAAAAGTAATCCACAAGAGCAATGAGAATGGTTTCTTGACATTTAAGGAATACTACATGTAAAGATAATATTAAATAGTTGCATGCTCCGTCATAAACTTTCAAGTAGGCACAAAAGATAATTCCTATTCCCAAAGATCCTAAAAAAGAACAGAATACATAACGATGAAAAAATAAAAGACCACTCCCAGGGCTATGAGAGTTAGAAAGAGTGATCTTCTTAGATTGCAGAGCATCAGGAAAAGTCAGAGATAGGCCTCAAAGGATGGAAGAGGAGAAAGAGGGCACCCTAGTTGAGAGGCAGAAAGGATACTGAGAGCTACTCAAGAAGAGCAAGTAAGTCACCTTGGCAGGAGCATGGGATCAGATGTGGCAGCAGAAGGGACTGGCTGGAAGCACGTGCTGGGGCCAAACTGCAGAGGCGTTGTTGGTCACAGCTCAGGAGTGTGGCTCGTCTGGTGGGCAATGAAGAACACCTGACCACTTCGGAGGAGAGGACGTGACTGGAAGTGGGCTTCAGAAGAATTTCTCTTGTTGCAGGGAAAACAAATTTAGTTGGGGGAAGAGACCAAAAATGAAACTACACATAAAATTAGTCCAACTGAGGAAAAGAGAGAGTCACAGTAAAAAGGTAATGAATGTATTTACCTAGAGATTAAGAGAAAATTTATAATTTATAATCTGGAGTTTCTTTGATATTCTCTTTAGTTCGTTTTGAAAACCCAGACACAAATTATCTACTTCTTGTCTTGTGGGTAGCTTCTCATCTGTAACACTTTCCTATATAATGACAGTGGTTCCTATAGCTTTCCTATAGCAAATTCCTATAGCTTTCTGAATTGTAATCAATCAAGGCCAGGTAAAACCCAGTATTTCATCCTATTAGGCTTGTTTGATTTTTAAGAGACTTTACAAAATACACGACAAATAAATAGAAATTGCTAAGGCGGTGCTATCCAACATTCGTTCCTTGTTATTGCTGCTTAACTTTAAACAAGTTTTCTTTAACACTTTTCAGGAACTCTGCCCTCCTAAAACTTAGTCCTCTGATACTAATTTTTATAGTTTGCAGATTTGTTTCATATTTAATAGTGTGTGTTCCTCTTTTCCATGTTTAATACATTTTTTAAAGTGCCGAATTTCATGAAAAAAATCAGCATTTGAGTTGAATCCTGAAGAATAGGTAGCATTTCCACAGGTAAAGACTGGGGATGGAAAGAAGAGAAGCACTTCAGTAAGAAAAAGCACAAGCAGAAACGGGCAAAAATAAGGGCACATGTGAGACACATTATATACTAAATTTCTGTAGTAGGATGAGGGAAAGGGAGAGTAAAAAGAAAACTAAAGTTATTGGGCATCGAGGACTGGGCAGATACTGATACTCATTGTGCCATGTACTCCTTAAGTTAGAATGGTCTTTGTGGTAGGTACTAGTTTCTGCATTTTATAAAGTGACAGAAGATACCTTAGCTCAGACAGGTAAAGTAATCCGTCCACGTTCACTCGGCTAGGAAAAAACAGAATTTAGATATTGCCATTTTTCGCACTGGGCCATTCAATTACAGCTTTAAATTCTCATGTTTTACAACCTCCTATCCTATTTAAGGAACTCTGTTCCTATCAGAAATATTCCTGGCTATTCAAAGCAAGGCTTAAATACAGTCTATTTTGTCACTAAGAAAATCCATGAACTACTCTAACAAAATGCAGATCAGAAACAAGATCTAGAGTGTGAAAGGCTATTTTGTTACTGTAACTTGCTGAACTGACTTAAAAATTACTTTTTCTATTTCTATCAATAAATCAAAAGCAAATTTCATTAGCCTTGAATAATAAATACGTCTTAAATGCAAAGTGTGGTTTTACACTTTCGAGTTAAGATTTCCAGACACAGCCTACAATTTCGTACTGTGTAAAATTACCATGAGTTTCACAACCCTAGTAATTTGATACCCCCTGGCAAGTTTCAGTTCTTCCAAGTTTACTGTGGCTAGCAGACTGAATATAGTTAGAAGACCCCAACAAATAAATAGGCAATGGACAACTCACAAAATAGGAACTACAAATGGTTAACAAATACGATGTTTAAACTCCACTAGAAATCAGAGAAATACAACATGTTTAAGCTACCAGATGCATGAAAAAGTGCTAGCGTTCAAATGCAGATTAGGCAACACTCACACACTGCTGGTCCAGTATAACCTGCCAATCAGCCTGCAACTCCGGTTCTATTTTAATAAAATATGATACATTCTTCAAAATCTCATTATCTCCTAGCAAGAGCTTTAAGTTTATGATGCTTAATTCTAACTGTGGAAATAGACTTCTACATAAATTAGAGAAAACGTAAATGTCCAACAGAATTGTTTAAAAAAAAAAAACTACAGCAAATGTATACAATGGATCATTATACAGCCACAAAAATTTCACTTACACAAAGTTTATAACATGAGAAAAACCCCACTTGTTTATGTATGTTAAGTGAAATGGCAAAGAATAAAAACATAATATGCAACCAATGACTACATAAAAAGTATGTATCAACTTAAATATAGTATTTGCACATATGCACATGCATGTGTATAAAAGAAACAGAGAAAAATCACTAAAAAATATCTGTTCTGGTTATTTTTTAAAATTCAACTTTATCATGCTTTCTAAATTTCTATATATAATGAACGTGTATTACTTTCATAATGAAGTAGAAGACAACAAATATCATGTAAAGACACTGTACTCGCAGACCATCTAGTGCAGAGGCAAACATCCCTCAATATAGCTCTTCGAGTACTAACATATCACTGCATTATAGCAGAGCAAAATTATTGCCTATAAATCTGCATACATAATGACCTTGAATAATCAAGTTAAATCATGGATAGTATACTGCTAAACAAGTACAAGAATTTGTAAAAAGGTCTCTATCAAAACAGTACCAACTACCAACAAAATATTTCACCGGTAAATATTTAACTTCCTAACATCATGTCGCTCCCCTGCCCCTAAACTCTGAAAGGGTCCCCATAGTGTTGGGAGTAATTTGAACTATTTATTGCAGCGTGCAAACATTGCACAATCTGGTCCCATTCTAATGATCGCTCCCCACTCTCATCCCAAAGCTCAAAGGCTCTCATTCACAAGCCTTGTACTCTGGTTGGCCCACTCACTTTCTCTCAAAGAAACTTACGTACTTGACTGAGCTTTTGCTCACTCAGCCACCCTCGTTTTGATTCCCTATTCACTCCTACTCCTCCCCCAGCCGACTCCCCTCCTTCCAGGCACAGGTCGACCTCTCCAACCCATAAGTCATCTCCCTCCTATATCTTTCTATAGAGGTTACTATTTATAAAACACACCAAGCCCTTAACCATATAGCCTAAATTTACATAAACATGGGCATTATCTCTTAAAATGCATTTTAATTTCTAAAGAGGCCTTAGGTGTATTTTTTATATAATTGCTTTTATTTAATGCTTTACAGCTTATAAAGCAACTTCACATTTATTATTCTCAATAAATATGTTGGTGACTT
The DNA here is from genome assembly GCF_000325575.1 of Pteropus alecto. Lineage (NCBI taxonomy): Eukaryota > Metazoa > Chordata > Mammalia > Chiroptera > Pteropodidae > Pteropus > Pteropus alecto. The sequence continues at coordinate 21,164,379 of NW_006439568.1, read as the reverse complement.
AAAAGAGAATGCTTCAGTAATGATGTGCAGAAAGCTCATTCGGAGAGCTCATCCTCTAAAGATCTGGGATTAAGATACTTTTTCCCACAACCCTCAAATATTAGCTTACGGTGGAGAAAAGTTCAACATTTCATAATTTAAAAAAACCACCTCATACTCAGTGCCCAGATTTTGGTTTCTAAATACCATTATTCAATAAAAGGAATCAGGGCTCTTTGGAGAAATGGCTCAATCTAGGGCTAGGGCAGGGAAAATACAAGATGAGCTTGAAGCTTCCTGTGGTACAAAAAGTAAGGAGATGCTCAAAAAAGGATGGGGCATGGTAAAGGCATGTAGGAGCCAATCTGAAAGAGCGCCAAAGCCGGAATAATGTGAATAACAAAATAAATGACATAGTATTAGATTATGAGCCCATATGGATATAAACGATTGAATAAATAAATGGGGAGAAGAAACACATCTTCCTTGTAGAAGAATTCCAAATAATATATATATATATTCTCCCTTCTAGGAGGTAGAGCTGAACCCCACCTCCCTTGAGTAAGGGCTGGACATACTTTGAGATGAGAAGGGCACTTCGCCTCTGTGGTCTTTTTTTCCAAGAACCTATTACTTTAATCATGAGAAAACATGAGACGAATCCAAACTAAGGGACGTTCTACAACATACCTCCGTATACTTCAAAACTGTCAAGGTCATGAAAAACAAGGGGAAGATTGGGAAACCATCATGGACCACAAGACACCAAAGAGATTGGATCTTGGAACAGAAAAAGGACATTAATAGACAAATGAGTTAATGGTAACATACCAATGCTGGTTTCTTAGATTTGACAAGCATGGCCACAGTAATGTAGGATTAGAAAATTAGGGGTAAATGGAAATTGGATGAGGGGACATGAGAACTCTCTTGGACTACCTTTACAATTTCTCGGTAGCTCTAAAAGTATTCCAAAATTAAGAGTTTATAAAAGAAAATTTTAGAAATCCAGATCAAATATATAGAAGCATCCTGTATTGAAATTGAAAGATTTGCCATAAGTTTTCAATACTATTAGCACAGAGTACATCTAACTTGCAGCCAATGTCGATTTCCTTTCCTTCTTCAGTAAAAGTATTCTATACTAGCAGGCAGTACCTCTAATCGCAACTGGCCATCTTCCCTAAGTCCTTTGGGTGAAAAGATCATTAGAAGACAAAAGTCTGAACGACTCGGTACAAACAATATAAGTTTATATGAATGTGAATGAAGGCATTTCAAAGTTTCAGAACCTAGTTCATTTTATCATATTTAACTCTCTATAGGAGTTTAAAAAAAAAAAAAAACTTAAATAAAAATAGATCCAAGGCTTTTAGAAGACAAACCTCTGCCAATATCACATGTTCCACTTAATGAGTAAGAAGAGCTGGGGTTTTTTTTTTTAAATCTGCATTTTAAAAAAGCACTTCAGCTGTTTGATAAACTGACATGTGCAAGTAACAGGAGATACTATTAAGATTTATAATGAGACACCTTATTAATTTGATATTTAACATTAAATATTTAAACCAAGACTGTCTTTGGTAAACAAGGATGTATGGTCACCCCGGCTATAGACCTCATTTTGAAAAACAACTGTTACACTGTTATAGAGAAAATATTGTAATGGCTTACTTCCTAGTAATTTTAATAAGAATTCAAAACAGAAGTCTCATTCTGAATTTTACAAGATAGTGATAGTGATAAAATGAGGAACCTATTTGGTCCATAAAAACCTAAGCCATTATTATTATCGTATACAGAAAAAGATGCTGTATACATAAAAAATGATTTTAACATAATTACTTCATACTGTAGATATGCCCATATGGATATAAATAAATGACAGATTTAAGTCTGTCTCTATATATGTGCAGATTTTAAATCTGGAGCCATACTATGTGCAAAATTGGAGCTAATGAATGGCTGTTCAAAAACAAACCCCTCCCCCAAAAGATGTTAACTCAGTAAATAGCTTATCTAAAGAATACTTCAAATAGAAGCCATTTCATTTTTAGTTTAATATGGTAATCTACAATTAATAATGACAAGAAAAACTTTTGTTAATAAAACATCTATTTTCTTGGTCAAGTAGATAGATGTTTTATTAAATATACACATTGGAAGTGCCTAAGATTTTCCTGAAACTTTTACAACAGATAAAATTAGGCTAGCCTGAAAGATTTCAGAACGTAAAGTCACAGTAAACACAACCCCCTAGTGTTGATCTTCATTGCTATACACTCTAAAAAGTAGGTATCTCTGACCAAAACCAAACCAAATCCACAACCCCTACAAAAGTGAAAATCTAGCACAAATTAATTCAGATTCAGTAGTGTCAATAATGTTGGTAAATTCTACCTTATTCATGCAACATGCATCTCGGGTTTAAATTATGATGAGACTAATTAGCTATACAGTATTTTTAATATAAAAGCAAAAGTGTTATCTCAAATTTGAGTGTCATAAAAGACATCCATCCAATTAACTGACCTAAGTATTTTTTAGTATTTTTATATTAATAGCCAATTACTTCCCTCTTTCAACAACTTAGTATACTTATTCAATAGAGCGAGGTTTCTGAACAACCTTCTTCCTTTCATTTTCAGTAATATTCTATAGATCCAAAATAGAAAAACTACATACAGGAAAAACAATGAGAAATCAAAGATGTCTCCTGCTATCCTTAGAAGTACTGAGCTCTACACTCAAGAGACAATTCTAAGTTGAGAAACGAAAAAAAAAATGTGAAGAGGCAATATAAAACTAAAATGTAGAAGAAATTAGACTAGTTTCGTTTTAATATCTTCTTTAATAATACATTACAGCACACACCTGAGCCTCCAGTGTGTCAGTTAAACATGGGGATATAGATCCATATGAAAGAGAATGGAAACAATTTAATCTTAACCCCATTTTTTTTGGCAACTAATAGAAATACAGAATACAAATGGACCAATTCTCTCAGCGTCTTTTCTCAGCGTCTTTTATCAAGTCTTTGCAGACACCATAACAAACTCTGCTGTGATCTGTTAAAGAATCTCCAAATAACAAGGATGTTTAAGAATTTTAACTTTCCCCTTATAGCAGATTCAACTGAAACACAATAAGAAGGGGATTGTACTAATAATCCTCACCTGGAGTATGAGAATTAATGTTTTATGCAAGATCAATGCAGCTATTTCCCCATCATTGAGATATAGAGTTAAATATGATGTTCAGCTGCTTATAAATAAGGGTTAAATACAAGAACAAAGAAGCTTTTATTATGAGGGTAAAACAAATGAAAAAATTAAACCAAAACTTGTGAATGGTTTTTAAATGATTTGTTACTGAACATAAATATATATATATGCTCAAAGCACTTTAAAAAACCTTTAAATGTAATTTAGCCAGAACTTCTGTAATACCCACAAGCAATTAGGCAACTTCTAATGATCTGGTAATCAACATACAAGGAAATAACATGTTAAATCTGAAATGTAGGAAATTAAATACATGAAAAAAAAATGACTATTTTAAAGTAAGAGTAAGAATAGGAGTTGCTAAGAAACTATCACCACTGAAGCTTTTCCTTGGAAACATTGTATTTTAAACTTACAGTGAAGACAAAGTGGGCAGAATATGCACAGCTACAAAGCATATGCAGTGATGAGTTATAGCAGAAAGAGGAAATGCATTTTGTAATCCACAAGATCGGATTTGTGGCTCTAAGCAATTACCAGTAAATATTTCAGTGTTCTTCCTATTAACTTTAAAATTTAAATTGAGTTAATAGCAGTTTCACTTGTAAAGTTAATAGTTGACAAAAGCAAATTAGAAGAACCCTAAAATTAGTCTCCTTTAACTGGGTAGAATTTACCGCATCCATCTGAATCAACCCACTTCCCCATCCTCAGAGCCAAGTGAATGTGAATATTGGCCTATTTTAATACTTTTCTAGTTCAGGTGAAGTCATACTGTACAAAGTCTTTGATTTTAGGAACCAGCAAAAAGCAAACTCCTAAAATCAACTATTCAAAAAGGAAAGCAGAGAGAAGGTTCTGGGAAATGACCCAGCCACAAATAATTCCAATCTTCTTGTTAATGCAAAATCCATTCTAGAATTCGTCAAATTGTTAATAACTTCCAAAATGCCTTCAAAATTATGAGTTTCAATTTCAAATTAAAGAATTTGAAGAATTTTCAAAGACTCCAGCATAATTTATAAAAGATAGATCTTTACCAGTTCACATACATTCTATTGTATTTTGTAATAAATGATAGGCTTACTAATTATTTCATTATGGCATACATTTCAGAACCTAATTTTTCAGAAGGGCTAACAATCCAACTGCTTTAGGAATTTATCACTTATCTACAGGGTATATTTGGCTGGCAGCCATAGCCAGGTCATATGGCAAGTTGAAATATTCCAATCTCAAACACAGGAAACAATCAGGGAGGGGGAAAGACACATGATCGCAATATACTAAGGCAGCAGGTAAGTCATTCTTCACCTAGATCAGCAGCTGCCTATTAAATTGTGTACACAAATTTAATGAATGAGACTGCTCTGGTTTAACTAACTAACCTGCTACTGAGTTGAGAAAGGGAGATAAAAATTGCACTTGCAATTCTAACTGATGAATTCATTAGATTTTTATAAGGCAAATGATGTGGAAAATGAGAACAGAATTTCTAGAACCATTTATCCTGTGATGTTGTAAAATCAAAGTACTACTTTATTAAATGAGTTTTTTTTTTACACAATATGAACATCAATATAATTACAATTGTAAAAAAATTTTTTATAACAAGGATGGACTGGTTTTCAGATTTCCAAATCAGAGTCAACTGTACATTTACACAGAATTGTCTTTGCATGAAGCCCAAAAGGGAACAGCATAAAAATGAGTGTTTCTGTAGCCCCTTTATTTTTGCTGATCAACAGTTTGTTAGAAAAGCAGCTGCAGGTTTGTTACCTAAGGTCTGAGACAGTAGAAGAGTCAAAGGTGTCATGAATTCACCTACAAAACATAAGAAAAATTTTCAGTGAATGTAAACATTGCACAAATGTAACTTATGTACATTTTAAATGTCTAAAAAAGAAAGCACAATATACCTAAGCTATCAAGTTAATCTGATCAATTTGCAAACAGAGTTTTATAAACAAAAGAACTTTAAGTAATTTACTTTAACAAGAAATAATTCTCACACATACACACACCACCAGCATCATCAAAACCATTTGGTTGTGTGTGGGGGGGGGACCCAACCACACAGAAAATGTAAACTGATTTTCAAGCAACTGCAGGTTTATACAGTATACCTACGTTTTGCCCTATATTTTAATCCAGTTAGAAGCATCATTTCTGGGAGCAAGATCCTCGACTCCTTTGTAATAGTTATTTTCTTTAGGTAGCTAAGTCTCTTCCATTTTTGGACGAGTTAGCTAGCATCTCCCTGCCCCATCCCAACATTTTTGGCTATAGTCGTAAGAACTTGGGTGTTTTAAAGGCTTTGGAAGGATACAGTCTGGGAAAATGGACTTCAAACCATTGCAAAGGTAAACAACTTAAAAAGGTGAAGCAATAGTCTCAGCTAAAAGGTAGAAATCAATTTCACAATTACAGAAGACAATTTTGCTTTTGTATACAACTCTAACATTAACAAAGAGAAAAACGGTCAATTACCTGTAAACAACTTTATGCCTGAACATCAGCCAATTCTGGAGGAAGCGGAGTCTTAGGATGCTTGCTCTCAAAGTGCTGCTTGAAGGTCTTAGGGTCTGGCATTTGTGTCTAATTTAAAAAATTGTATGAAAAGTTAAACCTTATTCATGAAATAAAAATGTGTAAACTTTTCAAATCCTGAGCCTGCTTATGATAGACAATTACAAAACACTTTTAAATTCCTACAACTAGGGTTGGCATATGAAAAAGGATAATTAAGATATTCCTAAGATTCCCACTTTTCACATATGAAGGGGTGGATCACAGGGGATGAAGTATTCTGATTACTTGATTACAGCAAATAGGTAGCATGAACTGAACTCTTATTATGTATGTTAAACATGTTACCTGAATTCTTACAGAACCTTCATAGTAATCTAAATGAGTTCCTATCTTCAAATTACGTAAGGAAACTAAACCCTAGAGCTTAATTTGCCCAAGATATATGCTTTAACCTAGTACTAGGTATTGCAGCTCTCAAATACACTACGCTGACTTCCCTAGGAAAGGATTTTCATTTATTCTCTAGCATGATTAGACAAAACATAAAAGTATTTTGTCGGTTTGAGTTTTTAAATATGTAAACTACTCTAGTACTTTTAGGTCAAAGCACTTCTTCATAGCTAAATTTAGTGAATTTTACTTTACCCTGCTTCTCTCCAAACAGAATCTGAAGCTGCTCCATTTTATTCTTTTGCATGCATCAAAGCACAATATGAGTAATAGATTCCCTCTCTCTTAATGAGAACTTTTACATAGTTAGGAACTTCTATTCTATTACTAATGACTTCAATGGATAATTAATCCAGGAATTATGTCTTATCAAGATCCCTTCCTATCCACAGCAATCCCACTCAGGTACAGGGCTTCAGAAAAAAAAAAATGAACTGGACCAACCTATGTGTATGTTTCCTTTGGTATATCTACGCACTAACTTCAAGGGTGGTAAGCTTAAACAGGCAAGAAAGAGACTCTGGAACTCAAGGAAACTTTTCTGTGGCAGAGTGAGCCAGAGGGTGGGCTCTGGAGTTGGACTTCCTGGGTTCAGACCCCAGCCCTTTTAGGCACTCGTCGGGTGACCCTAAACAAGTTATTTAATCCCCACGACTCAATTTATTCTTCTGTAAAATGAACATAAAAGTACTTTATGTCATTGGGTTATTGTGCAGATTAATGGGCTCCTACATGTAAAACACCTGGAGCAGTGCCTGGCACATTGTAAGCACTCAACAGCAGCTGTTATGACAAGTCTTCAAATCTAATAAAACATATTGACTCTAGTAAAACTCCGCAATGTGAATAAATTCTGTGCATGCATCCTAACTACGGATTTAGTGAAAGAAAAAAAAAAAAAAGCACCAATTATATAACCAGAGGCTTATTCACTAGTATCTTACATAGCTCTAAACTAAGAATGTAGATCTGACTTCTTTACAAAGTTCAAAGTGTACTGTTTTCCCTTAAGAAGACATCTTTATTCTATTCTCCACGAGGAAAGGAATTTTGCTTTGTTCACTTTTCTCCAACATCCAGAAAATCGTGCCTGGCCACAGGAGTTATTCAATAAAACATTTGTTGAATGGATGAATAAAGATGATTCGAGGAGATCATAAATAAAGATTTCTAAATATACATATGTACTTCTAAAATAACCAGATCTCAATTCTCCTATTTCAAGTAAAACATTTATTTTGCCACGACTGCAAAAATTTAATCTATACAAACCGATCTCTAATGCAAGAATTGTTCATGGGAAACCCACATCCTTCAGTTTCCCTTACCCTACAAACAGTGCAGGTATATATTAAGGCAGCTTTGGCAGCAGCCTTTTGGTCATGTCCTTGTTTCTTCTTTTGTCCAGCTTGCTTTTTGGCATTTTTCTGCTGAGACTGAATCTTCTGCTGTCCACGAGCCATATCTAAAAACAGAAATTAAGGCATTAGTGTGATTTATTTCCTCTAATACAGAGTAATCTAAATATGATAACACCCTCAGAGTTGGACTTAAGTTTTATAGAAAGTTGTTAATTAAAATGTATGGGTTTTTAAATTCTCACGCACAATGCTACTAGAGCATAAACTGGGTACAACCACTGTGGAAGACTGTCCGTAGTTGTCTACTCTTAACTCTATCACTAAACAATTCCACAATTGGTATAGATCCAACAAAAATGCAAACGCATGTACACCAGAAGACAGTGCAAGAATGTTCAGAGCTGGTTTCTAAAACTGGATATAATCCAAATGCCTATTAATACTAAAAGGGTTATGTAACTTGTGGTATACTTATACAATGAAATACTATGCAGCATTTCAAAAACAACTATTGTTACAAGTAACAACATGGCTGTATCTCAAGAGTTAAAGAAGCCAGATAAAAAAGAACATATGTTGTATAAAGTTCAAAACAGGCAAAGCTAATCTGGGAGGTAGTGACTGGGAAAAGGGCATGAGGAGGATTTTGGAGGGACTGACTTACTATATCTTGATCTGGGTAATGATTATACAGGTGCGAACACTTGTACAAATTCACTGAGCTGTACACCTAAGATTTGTGAACTTTATGTAATCTTTAAAGTTTACC
>NW_006439568.1:21153594-21156011 GCF_000325575.1 Pteropus alecto | reverse complement strand
TGAGTCTCTTACAACTTTAACAGAAATAAGAGCTGTCATCTAATGACTCCAAAGGAGATCATGTAAGAAATGGTAACCGTTCTCTTAAGTTTCAAAAATCTACTGTGCTATTATTCTAAATCTTTCTTAAAAATTGGTCTTTGTAGGATTGCTGAACAAATTATGAAATAAGTTCCCAGGTGAGAATGAATCTTGTAAAAAGAGTAAGGGTACTTTTACAAAAATGAAAAATCCCACTTTTGATTACCAGTGGTCTGTAAATTTTAAACTTTTATATCACTGCAGGACATGAGCATACAATGGATCTACCTCAACTTCACCAGAAAAAAGAGTGCTGGCTTTTTTTTCTGACTGGAACCCTAACTAGTTAATGCAGTGGTCTCCAACCTTTTTGGCACCCGGGACCACTGTATCCTATGAGAATCTAATGCCTGATGATCTGAGGTGGAGCTGAGGTGGTGATGTTAGTGCTGGTGAGCAGCTGTGAATACAGATGAAGCTTCATTAGCTCATCTGCCTGCTGATCACCTCTTGCTGTGCGGCCCAGTTCCTAATAGGCCACAGACCAGTACCGGTATGTTACCCAGGGGGTTGGGGGCTCCTGCATTAATAGATGAGGTCAAAGCATTTCACAGAAAACACCTGAGCGTCGCCCAAAAATAAAAAAGGAAGCTGAAAACATATACCAATTGGACAAGTTTCCTCTAGCATTAAACGCTGAACTGAAAGTCAAATGAAATATAGAGGATCAATGCTTTTCTAGGAAGCCAGTTGTATAGTTTTTAAAAAATTACAAAAATGTTTAATATGCTGGCCTAATATAAAAACAGAAATTAAGTACCATCAAATAATGGTAAATATCATCAGGTGTATTAGTCCTTGAAGATTAAACTATTTTTTAAATCAAATTCCAAGTCAAATGGAACGATTTTTTTTTTTTTAAGTATATTTAAGTCCAAATGTTATGGCCAGCTTACAAACCTATTCCCATGGAAACAGATTTGAATACCTATGTATTATCTGGATGATAGTACTGCAGTCAGGTATTCAATCTATGTATCCAAATGTTTTATAACATTAGTAATATCTGCGTCTCAGTATCGGTACCTCGTGTTAGAATACTTCAGTTCTCATGCATCTGAACTCTTCCATGAATGTATGCTACCTATGTATGTTAATACATTGATAGTGTGGGTAACCTCTTCATTGCTTTACATTGAAAACAAAAAACCAAAAAAACAAATGGCAGGCCACGATTCCAGAAGTTTCTTTGATATCTAGAAGTTATTAGCTATTTTGATAACATTTTCATGAAGTAACCTGTACAAAGCAGTCATTAGATACTTATTATTTTAAACTTTTATATTTAGGATTTCTCCTGAAATATAACATTACACAACAGATCTAACACAGTTTCCATTGTCATTTGAAAAACAGTAACAAAAAAGCCATAAAAGCTTTAATAAATTAAGACTGTAGTTGCTTATCCTTATTTTGAAAACAGAAAACTTAATATCAGGTAAAGGACTCAGAATCAGTCTAAATTAGTGGGGTAGGCCCCTAACTTCGAACAACACACAACACTGATTTCCTTTCTGAAAGCAGAAATGCAAACGAACAAACCACCTGCTTCTGGACAGTTCAACTAAGGACTTGCTCTCAAGCCAATCGAATTTTCTACAAAATCATAAGCATAACCGGTCCTAGATTAACTGCGACAAACTGTGGGACAAGAAGTCATTAACAAGTACCTAAGGTTGGTTTTTAATATAATTCATTAGTGTGGTTTTTTCGGAGGGGGCTTCAGAGAGGGTAGTAGTAGAAAAAATAACGAGTTCTTCCAAAACGAGGAGCTCTTTACAGGAGGTAACAAGTAAAGCCCCCAAAGATTCCCTTAAAACCAAAATGAGTTAAGATTTTGGATCCAGGAAGTAGGGTTATTCTTCATAACCATCTGAAACGAAGAGGCCTCGGCTGTAATTAACATCCTGAACCTTAGCTTTTAACTACATCCTTTTTGGGGAGAGGAGAAGATGAAAGCAGCAGAGTAAGGTCTACTTCACCCAACACTGACCCTAGCTGCAGCCTAGCCCACCTTCCTTCCTAAACCGGCCTCTCCCGCCTCGGTGAGCCCCCTCCTCTTCTTTCCTGTCACCAAGGGCCACACAGCCCCCACCTACCCGCCACTCCTCACGGACCCCGGCCCGAGACGTGCCTTATGAAGGCCCTGATGCCCGAAACCCGGCCCTTTCCGCAGCGGCGAGCCCCGGCCTCGAGAAACCGACCAGCTGCTGTCGCCGGGGTAAGGTTACCGCTCAGCTCCCGCGGCCGGCCTGCGACCCGGCCACCTGCAGGGCCTGGCAGGCGCCCGAGCTTCCCCTCCCTCCCGCGGCCCGCGCCGCGACAGGACTGGCCCG
>NW_006439568.1:21149541-21153081 GCF_000325575.1 Pteropus alecto | reverse complement strand
AGCGCTGCCTTGTTACGTAAGCGCGAGGGGGCGGGCCTGGCCGCGACGGCGCACCGTACGGGACGGAAGCGGCCGGAGACGTCGCCGTCTGTCCCGCCGCCCCTCCTCTCCCGCGTGCTTTAGCTGGGCGGCTTCAGCGAGCCCTAGGAGCCGCGTGATCTCGGTCCTGCCGGGCCACAGCCTGCGGCGTGTTTCACAAGTCGCTCACTCGGGCGGCAGCCGGACCTCGGCCCCCGCGTCCCTTCTCACGCTCCTCCCTTCTTCGCGTTGTCCTCTGCACCGGCCCGGGGAAGGGCCCTTAGAGGATCACTGGGGCGGTGAGGGTCACCGACCCGGGAGCCCGCCACCCGTGCGCAGCGCCACCCCCACCCGCCGTGAGGCCAGCGGACGGGGTGGCCTTTAACAGGGCCGCGCAGCCTTTGTTCTCTCACCAGCCGCGCTTTACCTCGTTTCCACGGAAACCCGGGTTACTTTACCAGTCGGGGTTTTAGTGAGTGCAAGATAAAGCCTCACTGCCTCGCTGAAAATTGCTGGCTAGGCCTTCCTGACAGGTTTAGGCTGACTACTAACAATGTACTGAGTTGCTACCATTGGAATGGTTAAGTCGATTTTTTGTGTCTTGATTTACAGGCCATGACATTTAACTCCCAATATCTGCCAAGAGCGATGGTGATTGCAGTGACTTATCCGGAAATGTTTGAAACACTGGCTTTAATCTGCATCCCCCGTACCCTGTACACACACAATAATTTCTAGGCAGATCTAACAGCAACAATAAAAAAAAGGAAGCTTTTGCATTCGACCATCTCAGCTTGCACACAGCATCTACTCAAATTTACCTGTCAATGTCCAGACGTGAGTTGAATATAAATACAACTCCAGCTACCTGGACTGGGATATAGATACCACAGAATTGTTTAAAATAGCCAGGAAGTCGTTAGCTGCTTATTTGGGTGGCATGCAGTGATTTAGTTGTGCAGTCCTGCATTTTCAGCGTTATTTCAGCTCCTCGCACCTTCACTTTATACGCATCTTCACTTTATACACTCCTCCTCCCATATTGAAGTTTTAAATTGCATGTTTACATTTTATTAATATCTTTCCAGGACTCAAATGTAAGCTCATTTTCATCATTATTTACTCAGTACCTACCTATCAGTGTTCAAACATAGTAGGCATTAAATAAGTGGATATTGAACAAATGAACTGGATATGTCTAAAGAAAGCAGGACTTTTATTTACATATGAAACTATAGCTTAATCATTAATAGCATAACCATAATAATTGTATTAACCTGGCTAGTGGGTGGACGTGATACTTTGAGGACCTGTGTTTGTTTAGCAATGAGAGTGGACAGTGGCAGAGAAATCTGGCCAGCAGAAATGAGTCTTTTTAACCAGAGGTGATTTCTCTTGTGAAATAGAATTAATGTGTCACTTGTTACCAAGGCCTAAATGAAATATCCATTAAAGCCAGTGGTTCTTAAATTTTTTAGTTATACCACCTTTGAAAATTTGTTAAAAACTGTAGACTTTGCCCCAGAAAGTTCATATACATATCAGCTAGACAGTTCTTTGCTATGGAGGACTGTCCTGGGAACTGTAGGATGTTTAGCAAAATTCCTTATCCTCATCTCCAGTTTTGAGAACTAAAGATGTTTCCAGACATTGACAAATGTCCTTTGGGGGTCAAAATCCTCATTTGTTGAGAACCACTACCCAAAGGATATGGTAGTATGGTAATTTTATAAGACGGTTAGGGCATTTGAAATAAAAGGGAATAAAAATGAAAAAGAAATAGATAAGATTGAACATCTGTGAAGTGGCAAACAGTAAATGAAAGGCAGATGAATTAGTGTTACTACCAGCTGGTATCCTACTTATGTTATAGAAATGTGACAGCAAGTGGGATATGAACTCCTTAGAAGGATTTTTATATGAATTTCTGGTTTTAATTATGAATGCTACAATACTTCTACTGACTGTTTTTCCTCTTCTGCCTTTAGACCAGCGGTCCCCAACCTTTCTGGCACCTAGGACCTGTGCTCCTATGAGAATTTAATGCCTGATAATCTAAGGTGAAGCTGAGCCGGAGATGCTACCGCTGGGGAGCAGCTGCAAACACAGATGAAACTTGGCTTGCTTACTGGCTTGCCGCTCACCTCCTGTGCTGTGTGCAGTCTAGTTGCTAACAGGCCACAGACCAGTACCAGTCTGCAGCCCGGGGATTGGGGACCCCTGCTTTAGGCTAATATGCAATAAGCATGTACCTGTTTTCTATCCATAATCATAATCAGATTAAAGTGCTTCTTTGAAGATTTCAGAGGCTTCCTTATTTGTATTCATGTCGGTTTTCAGGGGTGAAAGAGCTGGTGGTTAATATATTACTTCTCAAACATAGATTATTCTGAATCACTTTCCCCAATTTATCTGTGGCATGTAGGTTAATACCTAAATGTAGTAAAGCTCTCAGCTCCAGGGTTCACTAGAGCATAAAAGAGACGAGGTCCTGGCCCCATAGGTCCTTCCATCCAGTAACAAATAATAACAGCAATGACAATTGTGAACAAAAAAAAGGAGTTTTGTAATAAAATTGACAAGTCCAGTAACAGTAACTTCACAGGGTGATCTGATCATAAATTCCTAACTGGGCAGGTCATGATGGGTAGTCAGTCACCCGCAGGCATATAAGTTTTTTAGGAAAATGTTTATTTTTGCCTAAAGCCAGCCTTGTCCATTGTTCTTGTGCATCTAGGTTAACACACCTTTGAAATGCAAGAGTAATCCTTTTTCAGACCCTTGGGAGGCTTAACCACCCTCAAGGGAACACAAAATCTTGTTAACTATCCTGTAATCCAATCCCTACCATGCTTTCACCTTCAAATGATTTTTCTTACATTCCCTCCTTAATTTCAAATGCATAAAAGAAACTGCTGTCATTCTCCAGAGCATTTGAGATCTTGCTCTCTGGCAATTGTCATCACTTTTGGCTCAAATTAACTCAAAAATTCTCTATAAGTTTGGACGTTTCTTACGTCGACACAATAAACTCAAAACAAAAATGTTTCTTTTTGCTGGCTCTTCTTTCTCTACTCAACTTCTATTTGTTGTCGATGATAGAACGTTCAACCCATAAAGAATTTTTATAAAAGTTTATTTGAGCCAAACTCACAACATATGCTGGAGAGCAAGATTGCAAATGCTCTTGAAAATAATAATTTTGCGGTTTCTTTTATGCATTTGAAATTAAGAAGGGAACTTAAAGAAGATTACATTAAATTGGGAGAAAAGCAAAGCAGGGATTGGATTATGACATATTTAAGATTATGTGCTTTCTTGCTGTTGGTTATGGCTTATTTCAAAGGTGTGCTAACCTAGGTGCACAGTAACAATAGGGCTTGCTTAGGCAAAAATAAACCTTTTACTGAAGAAGTTATATGCCTGGGGTGTGACTTCCCACCTGACCTGCCCAGTTAGGAATTTGTGATCAGATCACCCTGTAAGGTTACTTTCCATACAAACTTTTTTTTTCGTCTCTAT
>NW_006439568.1:21133262-21149500 GCF_000325575.1 Pteropus alecto | reverse complement strand
TCTTTCCCCAAAGGAATCTTATTCATTGTTGTGACTTTAAATAATGAACTTCAGGTGACCCCCCCCATTCCTATCTCTAGTTCAAGCCTCTCTTCTGACTTCTAAATTGATATATCCAAATGCTTTTCATTTCAACTTCAATGTTTAATAGACATTTCATATTTAATACTATGTGGTATTGAACCTAAGAAGCTATTAATTGTAAGTCACATTTATGTCCACTAAGATAAAAAAAAGTTACTGCCAATTGAATGGCGTAATGTCGATTGTAAAATATATCTCAATTCCAGAGATGTTAAAATAGCATTAAAATAATGTGATTTGTTAAAATAGCATCAAAAAGAATAAAATACTTGGAAATAAACTTACCCCCCAAAATACAAAACATATATCCTGAACACTAAAAAACATCATTAAAAGAAATTTAAAGAAGACTGTGGGAAGGTGGTCCATGTTCATGGATCAAAAAACTTAATATTGTAAAGATGACTGTGGGTGTCAGGCCTGACTGGTCCAAGATCTGGCTGTGATCCAAGGTCTGGCTGTTATCCAAGGCTTGGCTGATCTAAGGCCTGACTGGCCCAAGGTTTGGCTGGTCCAAGGTCTGGCTGTAATCCAGGCCCACGGCTAGGAATAGGACCCCAGACTTAGAAAATATGTAAACATACTTCAGCTAATTGTATCACGCACATGTGGCTGAATGCCACTTTTGTATTCTGCTATGTAAGGAGCCATGCAGTCCCCTGGAGAGGAGAAAGAGCAGAAGGAAAGAAGGGGAGCACAAGAAAGGGGAACAGGAGAAGTGTGTGCAAGACTGCGTGCCCCATGCAATAGACTGCACTCCCCAACAAAAGTGCATTCCGTACAATAAAGTTGGTGTCTGCCGTTTCATCCTCATGTCAACTCCTTGTGCATTCTTCCAACTGGGCCTCACACCATCGAACCTCCTGGGTCAGGTCAGCAATACCTTGAACCCTGGCAATGGTAATATTCCTTAATCAGATCTACAGATTCAATGTGCCCTCCATCAAAATCTCAGCTGATATCTTTGCATAAATCAAGCTTATTTTGAAATTCATCTGGTAATTGCAAGAAACCCATATGTGGTATAATAAGAAATATATTTTTGGTCTTTGTCCCCATCCCTGGCACAAAGTTTCTAAGACACTTGGAATTTTCCGAGTGATAGGAATGTCTTTTGTCATTCATAAGGATCCCCTTTTGAGTATACATGAATTTATGCTAATGTGGGCCCTAGATAGCCTCAAGATGAGGCTGGTCACCAGAAAGACCAAGTTATTAGAGGATTGGAACTTTCAGCCTCACCCAATGACCTCTGCGAAGGCAAAAGGGAGGGGACTGGAGAGTAAGCTCTATAGAAACTCTTGAACAAGATATCAATTGATAAGTTTCTGGGCTGTTGAATGGGGCATCCACATTCTGGGAGGGTGGCACACCTTATTTCCTTGGGGACAGAAGCTCCTATACCTGGAACCCTTCTAGGCCTTGCTCTATGTATCTCTTCATTAGGCTGTTCATCTGTATTCTTTATTACATCTTTTATAACAACAGTTTAAACATAAGTAAATGTTTCTCTGTGTTCTGTGAGCTGCTCTAGCATGTCAATCAAACCTAAGGAGGCGATCACGGGAACCTCTGATTTATAGCTGATCAGTCAGAGGCATAGATAACAACCTGACATGAAATTGACATCTGAAGTGGGGGTGGAGGCACACTGCCATGGGATCTGATGCTCTCTTCCGGTAGATAGTGTCACGATTGAGTTAAATTGTAGGACACCTAGCTGGTGTTGCGAAATCAGTTCATGTTTGGAAAACCCACATAGCTAGCTGAAGTTAGAAGTGAAGTAGTGTCGTAGTGAAGTATTGAGAGTAGAGGAGACACACAGAGGAGGACTGTGTATTTCCTTAAACCAGAATAGCCAGAGCAATGTTGAAAAGAGGAACAAAGTTGGAGGGCTCATACATCCCAATTTCAAAACTTGTTACAAAGTTATAGTATTCGAGACTGTGGCACTGGCATAAACATAGACACATTAATCCATGGGATAGAACTGAGAATCCAGAAATAAATATTCACCTTGATTTCAGCACAGGTGCCCAGAAAATTCTATGGGGGAAGGAATAGTCTTTTCACCAAAGAGTGCTGAAAGAGCTGGATAGCCATATGCAAAAGAATTAAATTGGACCTCTACCTCACACTATGTATAGAAATTAATAAAAACAGATTATACAGACCTAAATCTAAGTGCTAAAACAATAAAATTCTTAGAACAAAACATAGGAGTAAATCTGCATGACCTTGGCTTAAGCAAAACCTGCTTATATATGACACCAAGAGCATTAATAACAAAAGAAACTTAATTAAAATAAATGGGCAACAGATCTGATTAGATATTTCTTCAAAGAAGATATACAAATGACCAATATTTATAAGAAAAGATGCTCACCATTATAGCCATCAGGGAATTGCAGGTCAAAACACTGAGATAGTACTTCACATGCACTAAGATGGCTATAATAAAAAGAACAATAATAATAAATGTTAGAGAAGATGTAGAGAAATTAGAACCCTCATATATTCTGTTTGTAATATAAAATGATGCAGTTTTTTTGGAAAACATTCTGGTGGTTCCTCAAATGTTGAACATAGAGCTGCCATATGACCCAGCAATTTCAATCATACATGTATATCCAAGAGAAATGAAAACATATCCATATAAAAACTTTGAATGTTCAAAGCACCATTTTGACTCTTCATAATAGCCAAAGAGTAGAAACAACCCAAATGTTCATCAACTGATGTATTGATAACTGAAAGGTAGTATATTCATAAAATAAAATATCCAGCCATAAAAAGGAAAGATGTTTTGATACATGCTGCAATATGGATGAATCTTGAAAACTTTATGCTAAATGAAAGAACCCAGTCACAAAAGACCACATATTGTATGATTCGATTTATATGAAATGTCCTGATTAGGCAAGTCTATAGGGACAAAATAGAGTAGTGCTTGCCTAAGGCTGGGAGAATTAAGGGAAAACAGGAAGAGATGGATAATGAGTATGGACTTCCTTTTCTGAATTATGAAAATGTTTTAAAATTGATCATGGTGATGATTGCAGAACTACGTGAGTATACTGAAAACCACTGAATTACACACTTTGATTGCTTTGTATCTTCTGTGAATGATATCTCTATAAAGCTATTATATATTTTTTTAAACTTGATTTACAATCATGAAAAATGGAATTTCTAACATGCCCTCCATCACCATGCCAACATCTCATTCTCATCTGTCTATCTTACCTCAATAAAAGCACTGCCACCCACTGGGATAACCGTTTTCCAAGCTTTGTTGTTAACCCTGGAACTTCTCAGTCCCTTAGCCCCCACTTCTAATCTATTGCCAAGTCATGTTGAGTCTACTCCAAAATATATATTGATTCTGTTCACTTTCCACCACCCCTACTGCCACTATTCTCATCCAAGTCACCACCTTTCGTCTGGTTTGTCTGGGGCATTAATCTACCAGGAAGTGGAGAAATTCTCCAGCTCCCCTTCAATATGATCACTTCTACAATCAGAATGATCTTTTTAAAATGAAGATCGACTCAGAACACTTCCATGCTTAAAACCCTTCACTGGTCATCCGTAGCACACAGAATAATATCCACTACTGCTCTTCTCGTGGTCCCCAAAGCCCCATCTGGACTCCTGACAATCTTCCATCTTGCCGTGCCCCAGCCTCAGTGGTCTTTCAGTTTCTCAAGCCAGCCAAGCTCTTCCCTACCTTGGGGCCTTGACATGTGCTCTTCCATCTTTTTAACACCCTTTTCTTCACTCTGGCTACTTTCCAGTCACTCTTCAACTTCTAGCTGAAATATCACATTCTCAGAGAAGCCTGCCTTCCTTGAGCCACCATCTAAATGAGGATTCCTCTGGTTTAGTGCTCTTATGGCACCCTAAACTTTTCATTCTTAGCACTTATCATGCTATGCGATATATTGTAAATAAATACATCACATATACATATACATTTAAGCATATAAATTTGTAGAATTATATATGTTTCTCCTTTCCATTTGACTCTTAAAATAATAATGCTATATAACATTGATATAGTGTCTACTATCTACCAGGCAGCTACATGTGCCCTGCATATTTTGATTTGTTTAATCCTCTCAACAACTCTTAGGCAACTAAGGCACAAAATGATTGAGTATGTTCCACAAGATTATATGACTACTAAGTGGAAAAGTTAAGATTTGACTCCTGGCAGCCTGGTTCCAGAACAGACTGTGGAAGAGGCTGGGCCACTGTTCTACACCATAAGGGAAGGTTCTTTTCACCCCTGCGTAGCCAGCATTGAGCACAGTGTCTGGCGTGATGGAGGCATCCAATAAATGCTCGGTGGATGAAAATATGCTAAATGATCCCTGCAGACTAAGCCCTCCTAAGTATCACAGAGCATGATGTGAACAGAGTTACACAGTGATAATGTAAATATAGACCTAATCACAATTATAACTACAAATGTAACTTTTGGGAAGGATGGGGAATGAGATGTCTGTATGTGGTGGGGCCAAGTTGGGGGAAAAGCTGAAAGAGAGCTAAATTCTCATCTGCGGTAGTGGGAAGGCCAGAGTTAATGCCTAAAACTGGGGAAAAAACTTCCAAGCAATAGTGGTATAAGAATTTCTTTAAAAGAGATATAGAGATAAATGCTAGAAGAATTGACTTAAAAAGTTTTAAAAAGTAGCTGTGGCTGAAAAGAAAGAATTTGGCAGGTGGGAAACTGCTGTATTTTCTAACTAGTCTCGTAGAACTACTTGAATTTTTAAACTGTGTGCCTGTATCATTTTGATAAATCAAAGACTAAATTAATGAAATGATTTTTACTTCTAATAATTTTCCAATCATGTTTGTTTCTAGGCATTATGTGTGTCTTCACAGTGCTCTATGCTTTAGAAAGACAGATGAATAAGTCCAGTTATTATAACAAGTCCAGGTGTTGTTAGTGCCCTTGGCATCTCCCTGGAATTAGAGTCTCTAATTTTCATTCCAGGTAAGGACATGCCTCAGGGTCTACCTTTCTATTTTTTTAGTTCTCTGCATGCCATCCTTCTCATTAGACCCTCAGATAGCTGACCAAGCTATGGAGAAGAGAGTTTTCAAATGTAATGTGCCTGTCCTTGCTGTTTTTTCATTATTACTCTTGAGCAGGGGCGAAAACCAAAACAAAACAGGAAACTCAAGAATGGAGTGATTCATTCTTCTCCAGACAGAAATTCATACAGGTGTCTATCAGATGAGGGCCGTTGCTTTGATTTTAACTGTAAAGCTGTCTTGGTCTGGTCAATGGCCTTGATTTTGTCGGAAATCTGCTAACTGCAATGGGAGGGTGGGATGATCCCATACAGACAAATATGTCCTGAAAATGACTTCTGTAGTTTTTCCTAACTTCTGATAACCTACAGAGACTTCATTCTAATGTGTCTACTTTAAACTATTGCTTTGAAGGAGAGATGGCAAGAAAAGAAAAAAACTTAGTTACACTCTGAAATTTAACCACTTTTTGGCTGAATGTGGTTATTATTGTTTTTAATTACATGCTTAATTATATTCTGTGTTTGATTTTAATAGTAGTTAAGCCATTAAGACACAGAAAAATTTCTAGAGACTGATTTTCCAGATATAAAACGAAAGTTGGTCTTAATGACTTCCAAGACCTTTTCAAGTCCTTGAACTTCTATAACTCAATATGAACTTCAGGTTCTAAAAGAATTCTTTTATAGAAGGCAGAATAAAAATCACCCCAAACTCCATCCAGATGAAAATTTAAAACCAAGCCTGCTTATTATCTACATATAAAATTAAAATGTAATTTCTATATACCATAGGATAACAGTAAGTGATTAAGGGATGAGAAAAAAATAGCGCAAAGGGGGAAATATTTGTTTGAAACTTCTGTGACTGTATTAATCCTGTTTTTTGTTTTTGTATCTCTTGATGTTTTAATATTGGGGGGGCCTTCCAACCCGAGGGAGAGACTGTACCTCCCAGGGCTAGCTAATTTCAAAATATAATAACAAGTTGCCTAGGAATATACATTTTGTACGCAAACTGACCAACCCTCTGACTATACCTCCAACGACTCCCCTTACCTAACTCTCACACACCAAGGTAGTATTTCTCTTGACCAGTATCATCCCAGGGCCATGAACCAGGCAATTAGAGACCACCCCTATAGTCCAAGCCAGCTTCTGCCTCTTGACCAAAACATAGCATTTCTCAGGTGGCCCTGTGTGGCCTGGTGTGCCCCCCTCATCTCTGGAAATGTAAGTAACAAATTCTTCTTTTAATGAAATTGACCTCTCCATATCGTCATTCAGTCACCTCAATAAATTAAAATCCTGTGGATACAAATGAGACAATGACCTACATTCAGTTTTTGCTGTCTGTGTAAACTGGGGGAGTTCCCGGCTCTCCATGTTCCTTAGAGCTGTGCTGGTTCGTTCACTTGCTTAGGACACCTTATAAATGATAACTCAGACTTCTAAATCAGTCTCCGTGGAGGCCATGTAGCTTTGCCTTGTTTCAGGATCAGATAGCAAACACCTAGACTGGGCCAAATTCTCAAAACAAATAATTTTTCTTAAAGTATAAAGTGACAAAGGCGTCTGGGGATAGGAATGGAGAATGACAAATAATCACTGCACCTATTGCTTGTTTCTTCTGGAACAATTAGTCATAGAGCATGCCCTACTGGAGCTAGGTCCCTGCTATTATCTTCCCAGGTAAAATTGCATTCATTATTGCTCAAAGCCTCCTAACAATAAAAATAATAGCTACAATTAATTGGGCACCTGCTACGTGTCTCTAATCTGCACATCAGACTGTCACAGTAAGTCTGATTATCCCCAATTTATTGACAAAGAAACTGAGACTCCAAGGGATTAATTTTCTGTATCACACAGCTAAAAGGTGGAGAGCTAAGAAGTAAATAGCCAGGATTGAGAATCCAAAGCTATTCAATTGCAAAGCCTTTCTTCTTTCTCCCTTGCCACACTGCCTCAAGAATGAATTCCAGCGTGGAGAATTCCTCTTGCATCTGGCTGTGAACTGCTGAGACCCATAAGATCCTTACAGTGGTTCCCATGGCCACCAAGGTTCTTTCCACATCATGACCATGCTCTGCTACTCTTCTGGGTTGCACAGGAAAACCTCTTATCATCTTTGGCTCTTGTTTCTTAATCTGAAAAGTGAGGGATTTAGAGTAGATGTCATTTATGATAACAATGTGGATCCTTAAAATATGATTATAACTTTGCTAAGTATGATATGTGAGAAATTTATATTTTACTTCCTTATTTCCAAAGCGGATTTGGAGTACCAAATACCCAAGTGTTAGTTTTATTTAGCTGACATTTTTACTTTTTTTCTATCATATAATCTCAGAAAGTCAACAAAGAACATTGGTTAACCTTAAAAAGAGCTATCTTTAGTAGTTAGGAATTTAAAGTACAAATAAGAGAAGGATGTCTTTAATAAACAAACAATGTGTCATTTGGAACAAATGTAATATGTGTGAGTTCATCCCACATGGTCATCAGGATACTTCAGCACACTTGGCATAGTTAAAATTTCCAAGGTGTACGTGTGTTTAATTGTCAACCTTAGTATTTAATTTTGCTACTGATGGGCCTCAGCAGGGCTTGTGTTTTCAGCTGTCTTTCTGTCAGTGGGGATGGATAGATACACACAGATCTTTCTCTTGCCTGATCCATCTTTTGACCTATGGCTTACATGTGTCAGATGTTTGGATCACTAGAATCTGTGACCATAATGGTATATTATTATCTGTTGCACAAGGAGATCGGATCTGAGGTCTTGTGACATTAACTTTAGAGTCTAGTCAGTTATCCTTACCAATCACTCAATTTAGGAGATAATGAAATTTTTGAGCCAGCCAGGCAAGTCATACTACCACATTGTGCTTCTATTTCTACATTTTTCACAGGAGTAACGATACCTCTGTGATACTTAATGAAAGCCAGATATGGCCTGATGGTCTATGTTGACTACGAGCAGTTGACTAATTAATTGGGAAAGATAATATACAAAGTTAAAAACAGTTGTATTGACAAAAAACTAATTATAATTAAGTTAAAATTGTTTTCTTTTTTAAAGATCTTTTTCGGTTGGGAAAAATTTGATATGGGGGAAAGAAAGAAAAATTCAGAGAAATAGGAAGATAAATATTTCTATTTTTGAGTCAAAAGTGTTTGAGGAAAATACACATTCTAATCCCTAATTTTTCTTGCTATTCAATAAAATGTATTAGTCAATAAAATTTGCTATAACATGATGATCCTAAGTTCTTTAATTTTTAAGCAATACTATCTTTTGCTATAACATGTAATTGTAATTATTAGAATGCATTTTTCAGCTGACAGAGCATTTCTTGTTTCACAATATAAATGCTTAGTCTGGATTGTAATCAAGAAATGGCAGAGTTAAAATTTAAGGTCATAAACACATATTGAAAATGCGGCTGAATAAGCATTTAAAGCGGGGCGTGATCCTAAATAGCACCAATATGTCTGGTTGCTGCCTAGTTAGGAAAGGAATGAGCCAACTTGTTAGACGAGTCCAACAGAGAGTACCAAGAAGCTCTGAAATTGTGAGAGAGTTCTCATGTTCTGTTCCCATAGAATGGTATTTGTCAGGTGAAAAAAAAATTGCCAAGGAATGTACTTTTCAACAACACTTAAAACAGGCTATAGGATTTTAATGTTAAAGCAGGGTTTGGGTATTATCAGTGAAGTTAGTTTCTGAGAATAGTTGGCTGTCATTTGGCATCTTATAGCTGAATATTCTACATGCCATGTCACTGACTCCTTCACACTGGAAATCTCTTGAGTGTTCCAGTAGCGTGATGCACCTGCAGTATTACTAATGGGTAGTCATTTTCCAGCATCTAAAAATAAGATCAGTCTATTTGCTAAAAGGAATTCTGGCTCCACAAATTCGATTTTTATTTTCTTATTCATCTTCTTCCTCCTTCCAAACAAAAAATAAATTAGGCAACTGTTGACATTTTCTTAAATCATTGCTGCTTTACTGCCATCCCCAAGCATGTGTTGGAGAAGAGAAATGTAGAGAGATCGTCTTAATTCAGTAGATAGACTAGTTAGGAATCCCTCTGGAAAAATTATAGAAGACAAATCAAGGCCTGCTCAAATAAAATAATCATGGGATTGAGCCTATGTATAAACATATGTTGATTTCTATGAATGACTCAAGTATGCCTAGTCTACTTACTTATAACCTCTTTTCAATTACACTGTAGGGAATATTTTTTTCTTTTTCTCTTTACATCCTTTACTTCTGCTACTTTGAAATCATCATCACAGCAGGTAAGCATTTGCTTAAAGTAACTAGAGGAGTGCCTAAAGGGTCTATTAACTGTGATTAAGAATTGAGGAGCTCTATGGGTTCTGGATTTTGGTGGGAATGGGGAGGCTAGGATCACTGTGAGACCAATGCTGGTGATGGGTGTGCTAGGCTCATCGTGTGAGCAGTGAGAAGGGATAACTGCATAGTCCTTCTCTCACCCATAAACAAAAGAGAGTGAACTTGTGCAAGTGAGTATGGCAAATCGGGTAATCACCATTATGTGAGCAAATATCTTCAGGCAAAGGTTGGAGCTCAGATTTAGATCACACATTTAGTCCTGTGCCCTGTATAGTGAGTTTCATGTTAAAAATCTGCAAATCTTTTCCATTAACAGAAGTAATAAGTTATTTTCCATTATTCATTTAAATTAGAAATATGCACGTTTTCGGCGATTCCTTTTTCTCTGCCATCTGGTGGATTATACTTAAAACTGCAATAGTAACGTCCTGGATTGAACGTGTCAGTTGATGTTTATGTTTTATGATTTATCTCATTTGAATTTTTCCAAAGGATTGACGGACGCTGTTAATAAACATTTTTAAAGCCTGTCATAGGTTGATAATAAAAATCCCTCTCCTCTGCGGCATGGCGCTCTGCCGCGGCGGTACTGACACCTGGATACCGGGTTCATTGGTCTTCTGGTCATGCTGCGAGATGGACGTACTTGTCCTGGCGTCCTGTTTGGAAGGATTCTGAGTTTAAAAGCTTTCACAGTCTCAGATTTACTCTGGTGCTGGATTCCAGGGCCACGAAGTTTTGAAGAAACAAGCTTACAGTGTCTCTGGCCCTCATGGCCCACGTGTTCGCGTACGGGATCCCAAAGCGAGGCCAGCCCAACCGCACGGTCCTGCGGGATGACATCAAGGGCTGTGTGACCTTTCAGGGCCGGGGCCACACGTGGAGCCTTACCTCTCGGTGACAGCTGGAGAGCATAACATTCCCCTTCGGCTGAACCTCCCGGGTACGGCCACTGTGTGGTCGGGAGATCCACGCTGCGGACCAGCAGAGGCTGCGCTCCCCCGGTGAGTTTGAAGGCCACCCCGGTGAGAATCCGGGTCCTGGAGTGGGAAGGGGCACACAGCGCCCCCAGGAGACTCCAGCTGCTGACAGGACCATGCAGTGCTGCATGTAGAGCACCACCGCCTGCCTACTCGGCTGAGTGGGTCCCCCTCCCAGACCAGCACAATTCGACCCCCAGGGGAAGAAGGGAGGGGCTTCGCTTAATCCACCGGAAAACAGATTAAAGGCTCAAGGAAGGCTCACCAGCCAGTTCAGATAGTTCAGGTAGAGCCCTGATGAGGATAAGGTTACCTCTGCTTGGTCTGCACTCACTGAATACAAAAGCGTAATTATGTTCTTTAAAACAAATATTTGTAAAACTCAATCTGTGGAAAAAGAAATAATCTTTTGTAGTGGTAGCCGATTTCCCAAATAATTTTGATTTACTGATAACAAGATTATGCCTTGAAATCTATTTGTTTCATACTGATCTTTACCAAGTACTTACCATTCAGGGTTAAATGAAAGAGATAAAATTACAGAAAGGTACATACAGATAATCCATATGTAAATTTTTAGAATACAAAGCAAACTCACATCTCTGCTTATTTAATTCTCACTGTTACCCCATGACAAAACTGAGGCAATTTGTCCTGAGCCTTGGAACTAGATAAGAATCTTTTCTCGACTCAACTTCGGCATGCTTTTAAATTTTCACATTATTCCCTAAATTCTTCTACCAAATTTTTATCAACATAATGTTTTTGAGATTCATTCATATTGTTTCCTGTATAAGTTATTCTCCCTCCCTCCTCCCCCACCTTTTTTTGCTGAATAGAATTCCATTATACAGGTCAATCAGTTTTTCGGTTCTACTGATGAACACCCAAGCTTTTTCCAGTTTTTGATTATTCTTAAACACCGGAAAAGTCTGGGTGCTTCTAAGAACATTCTGTGCAAGTCCTTTTGTGAACATATGTTTTGATTATCTTGGCTAAATACACAGGAGTGAAATTGCTAGGTCAGATTATAGGTGTGTGTTCAGTTTTTAAGAAACGGCCAGACTTCTGTCCAAAGTGGTTGTACCATTTTACATTCCCAACGACACAGTATCAGAATTCCGGTTGCTCTACGACCCCACCAGCATTTGATGTTGTCTAGGTCTTCCAATTTTAATAAAAAGATACCAGGCCTATATGCTGCTTTGAAGATTGTTCAGCAAATCAATTTTCCCTTTATCAATAACATGGGCAAAAGACTTCTTGGTTCTTTTATATAACCTAACTTCCCTGCTGTTCAATTCTTATCAAAAATTTAGTTATAAGAAATCATAATTAAGAAATCATTCCTTGAGAATATACAGTCTATTCATTCCTGTTAAGATCCAAATTTCATCTCTGGGGCAGAGAACTGAATATTTTACAGCTTTCGTTCATCCCCTCCCCATGTAATTGTTTTTTCTAAGTTCCACTTTGTTCTACCTTTAGTTTCCTTCAAGTAGCACTATAAGAAAGAGCTGCATGGTATATTTATAAGGAAGTCAATGAAGACATAATCTACTATAGCAAATGGTTCTCCCTGATTTGCTTATAATTTAATACTGGGAATATCTAGGCTTCCATTTCCTGAGCAACTAGTAGTTTTTTGTTTGTTTGTTTATGTTATAGACCCTATGACTCTTATGACTGATCTTTTCTCTCTTTGGTCACTAAGAGGCTTAGACTTGTAACCTACCTACTTTGCCAGAATTTCTGGTATATCATACATTTTTGCATATGTTATCTCTACCTTCATTTTATAATACCATCCTTGTTTTTCTCTTCGTCTTCCTCTCTTTACCAATTTGATCCTTTTATATTTTGTAAAATTCCTCAGATAATTCCTGGACTGAAGTTAAAGTAAATTAGAGTAGTTTGGTATACTGTTTAAATCATCGATTATTAAAAGACTGTGTCGCTAGTGATATATATATTTGAAATAGAGGTGAAACACAAGAGCAGGTTAAATACCATTCTTTTATAATTAGGGTAATTAAAGTTGCTAGTCATTTAATAACAACAGCATTATTTACTATAAACGCAAGGTGGAAACAACCTAAATGTCCTTCAACAGATGAATGGATAAACAAACTGTGGTGTGTACATATGACGGAATATTATTCAGCCATAAAAAGGAATGAAGTTCTGATACATGGATTAATCTTGAAAACACTATGCTAAGCAAATAAACCAGACACAGAAGGACAAACATTGTATGATTCCTCTTAAATGAGGTATCTAGACTAGGCAAATTCATAAAGACAGAAAGTGGAATAGAAGTTACCAGGGCTGGGAGAGGGGCAATGGGAAGCTATTGCTTAATGGTTATAGAGTTTCTGTTTGGGGTGATGAAAGAATTTTGGAAATAGATAGTGGTGATGGTTACATAACATTGTGAACATATATTTAAAGCTACTAAATTGTGTACTTAAAAGTGGTTAAAATGGTAAACTTCATGTTATGTATATTTTGCTACAATAAAAAATTTTAAACAGATTAAATACCATTCTTTTGTGATTAGGATAATTAGAGGTGCTAGTCTTTTAATGGGTTGTTAGTAGCTGCCAACCAATTTTTTTCCACGAGACATCCTAGAACCCATGCCATATAGTTGTTTATTATGAAGTTCATTAATGAAGTTTTATTAAAGCGACAATGTTATAATAAAAAATTACATTTAAGAGTACATGACCAAGGAAGCAGCAGTATTATGTAAATTACAGAGATGACTGGAAATATGCCAGTCATCTGAGCATTAAAGTTACCATACGGCCTGAGACTTATTGTGTGCATTCATACATGAAGAAAGAGGGCATTAGAGAAAAGTAGCATCCGACTCTGGACACTTACTAGGGCACAGATGACCCTGTGTAAGAGGTCAAGCAATTTCTAATATGTTTCAGAAAAATGGTCTGCCCTTGGAGCCGGAGAGCCGGGGCAGGGAATCTGTAAAGGAAATCATGACAGCAGACAGGTAGACAGGTCTACCTGTGACATACTTCTAGTCATGACAGGAAGTGGACATCTGGGAGGTTTATATGTGAAGCACAAGATCCCACCCACTGGAAGGTACACAGGGTAGGACTCCAGTTTCAGAGTGAAGTCTAGAGTCTACTTGGTTTCATAGATCAAGAACTTGGAAATGGGGTGTCTGGGAAAGTTGTCGAAAGCCTTGATAATATTTATATCCTTCAGCTAAAAATTTTGCTTATAAGGAATTTAATTTACAGAAGTAATTAATTGGCACAAAGATTTAACTACTAATACACGCTTTTATGATAAGAGTGCATAAAATAATAAAACAATTATGGTAACTTTAGTGCTCAACAGTAAGAAAGTGCATATAGCACAATAATATGTAGCCATCAAAACTGTTCTTTGTGTTTCCGTTTTAGTATATACTAAGACCTTCCTTGGTTAGATAGTACTTATGTAAGTACTCCACTGAAAAACTGCAAGGAGATTACACTGCAATGTTTATGAAGCTGTCTATGTTACTCAGACCTTTTGGTTGCAGAGTAAGTTCACGGGATAAGAGAGGTCTTTCTTTCACTCATTTCATCTCATGTTAATGTATAAAGGTAATTTTATTACTTTTGTATATTTTACAGAAAAAAACACTTTTATAAAGTCTTGCATAAATGCACAGCAAAAGACTGTATTAAAAAGTTTGCTTCTCTTATTGCAGAGAGGCCCTGCTTAGTAGTAAATACCACTTTCATTCATTCATGGACTGACTGCCCACCAAGTACCCAGCATTAGTTAACACCAAACAGAGTCCCCAATTATAGGTTGCTTACAGTCTAAGGGTGAGGGTGGGGCAGACCACCAATAAGTAAACCATGCACAATTGGAGGTAATGATTGATGCTATTAAAAAATGGAACAGGAGAAGTCTATGGCCATGCTACCCTGAACAAGCCAGATCCTGTCTAATCTCAGAAGCTAAGCAGGGTTGGACCTGGTTAGTATTTGGATGGAAGACCACCTAGGAAGATCAGGTGCTGTAGGCGTAAAAAATAAAAAAAAATAAGGGATTGTACGCTGACAAGGTCCTTGCAATCTGTGAGGTCAACCAAGGGTTGCCTCACCTAAAAAAAAAAAAAAAGAAAGAAAGAAATTTGAAAAAAGAATCGAACAGGAGAGAGCGAGACTGGGAAGTGTGGGTGCTTTGAGGTAGAGTGCTCAGGAAAGGCCTTGCTCTGATAAGCAGATATACGACCAGCCATATATGTCAGCACACCAAGAGGAAGTATCCTGCATTTGATACTTCTATTACATAATAGATCATGTGATTTCATACAACTTACATGCTCTGAGGTAAAGTATGGCAGGATGCAGGTAGTGTATTACTGAGAAGAAATTTTCAATAAATGTCATTCTTGACTCACTCCATACTTCACTGAAAAATCAGAAAAAGTTTTATGAGGTCATTAATCTGGACTTTATACAATGAGCTTAAAATTTTCCTGCCCAGAAAATTTCTAGGACACTGCTCTAAGTGGACCCTGTCCCAGAGCCACTGGCCTAGGGTGGAAGTGCCTTGACAGTGGCAGGGAAGACGCCCCTGACATCTGTGAGCTCTGGCCCCGCCCCTTCCCACTCATCCCCAGCCAGAGCCTGCGGTGAGGCCAGGTATGTGCCAGCTGCTCTGGAAACTGCAGAGTTCATTTTATTTATGCATTTGGTGAATATTTACTGAACGTCTAGTGTGTGCGAGGCTCTGGGGATAAAATAGGGAGCAAGACCAAAAAACACTTTCTGTGCATGCGGAGCTTGTAGCTTGGTAGTAAAGGCAGACAATTAAGCAAGCAATTACAACAAATTGTAACAGGTTATGGTACGTGCCATGGGGACACCAAGCATGGAGTGCATGGAGAGCCATGAAAAAAGGGAAGACAGGGACTCATCAGTTCTCTTCATCCATCCTATTTTTAATGGAAAAATTTTCAAACATCTAGCAAAGTAGAGAAAATAACATAAGGAATCCCCACATCCAGCACCCAGCTTCAATAATTATCAACTCATGGTCAATCCTGTTTTCTCTCTACCTCTTCCATTTTATTATTGCTCCTTCTCCGCCTCTTTGGGTTATTTAGAAGCAAATTCTAGACGTTGTTTTATTTGTAAATATTCTTATATTTATTCTCTATTTATTTTCTCTCCAGCTCTTGCTAGAGTATCTGCTTATGGTAGACACTCAATAAATTAATTTATTTGCTGAGCCAATAAATAATTGAGTGGATGGAAAGAAAAATAGGCAGAGCCACATGATGAAGGGCATTGTCTTCCATATTGGAGTTTGGACTGAGTTCTATGGATCTTGGGAAGTGAGTCTTGCAGGGTTTTGAATCAGGAGTGACACAAAGTGGTCACTCTGCCTAAAGTAGAAGAATTGGAGGTGAAAGTTGCATCTGCAGAGGGATTTTTTTTCAGGCTGTTGTACAGATCTAGGCAACTAAATTATAGTTATGTGTAGGAGAGAGTAAGAAGCTGGAAGAAGTAGAAAGGAGAAAAAGGCAGAAGAAAACCCTAACACCCAGAAATACAAAGGGCAAGAGGAAGGAAAGTAGACAGTGAGATAGAACCAAAAAAAAGGAGCGCACAGGAGAAAGTATGAAAGGGGAGGATGCTGAGAAGCACTGAAGGAAAGGTGTGCAGAGGATAAGGGAACTAGAAGGTTCTTACCGTTGATTCTCACTGTGCCACGCCGGGCAAA
>NW_006439568.1:21122087-21133194 GCF_000325575.1 Pteropus alecto | reverse complement strand
TGCTGAGAGAGGTGGTTGCCCGTTTGCTGCCAGTTCTCTTTGCCTCTGTGGTTAAAGTGCCAGCAACGCTCAAGGAGAGAAGTCTGGTTTCAATATTTGATCCAAAGAGGAGGAGAGAGGAAGGAAGGGAAGCGTAGCGACAGTAGTTTTCAGGGTCCTGTGGGTATCCAACAGCGCCTGGGACAATGACAGGGGAGGTGAAATCTAGGCTGAAAAGGAGCTAGAAGGAACCACGCTGAGGGGACAGAACCCCCAGACAACTGGAAAGAGGTTAAAAGACAGGTCCTCTCCCAGAAGGAGCTGGAAAGGGAACAGAGCACAGGGGCTCTGGGCAGACGAACATTGTCCCTGGCACATTCAAGTGGTGTTACTAGAATGCTAGCGGCTTCGGGCTACCATAGACACTGGCAGCAGGAGAGGGGGCAGCCACCCTGTCCCCCAGCACGTACTACGCTCCAGGCTCCAGGTGTAGGAGCCACCTGCTGTTCCTAGACCTCCCTCCCCCGCCCCCCGCCACATCCCGCCCCTAGACTCTGGGGCTCAGAGCCTCAGCAAAGCAGATCTTGCCAGTGAAACGGCCTTTAGGACAAAAAGCTTGGCAGGCAGGGGACCAATATTTGAGATAGTCCTGTTTTCTAAACCAGCAAGGTTTAATAAGGTTTTCTAACCATCATGAGTAGTCATTGTTTGGGGGGCTGACAAACGTGGGGCTGCTTCTCCTCTCTGAGGCAGATGGGGCTGTGAAGGATCGTCTCATACTACCAGCCTCTCACCCCACCCCCTTCTCGGTGGTCTGAAATGAAGAGTCCTTGGGCCACAGTCCTTGGTCCATGTTTGTTTATTGGGCAGAGCGATCTCTCTCAAGTTCCTCAGCATCTATGGGTGGGTTTTCTTCTTGTCCTTCATTTGCCGTCTAGGCCAACAAGAGGCTGCCACCTGGAGGTGTGTTTGCTTTGCAGACTTCACCTTCGCGGGGGCTGACTTTGCCTTGGAGTTAGCAGACCTCTGCACAGTGCCCCTGAGCTATGCTCCCTAACCTAGCTTTCACCGGCAGTAAATGTGGATTTTAGTTAGCTCTCTGACACCTCTTCTGTCCAGAACTTGAGAGGTTGCTATTCTTGGGCCTCTGGAGGCCCTGGACAATACTCTATGTAGCCAGGCTTCTGTAGGCAAGACTCAACCTCCAGCAGGAAGATGTCCCTATCTGTTTGTTTCTCCCCCTGGGCCTTTGATAAGATCCACTGACAATGTCTTTTTGGTTTATTTGTGATATACATGGACAAGTTTCTCTGGAACTCTTTATGGAGACATTTATATCAGAGAAGAAACTAACGGGAACAGTAAACAAAAGAGGGTCTCCATGTGGGATTGGCAGATGTCATTCATATTCCCTCAGTACAAAACTGCACATATCTTACAGAAAAGGAACATCCACCCTTAGCTTATCTTGCTCAAGAACTTTGGTCACAATCTACTGTGCACTTTGTTCCTATGATTAGGAAAACCTGTGACACCGCAGCTGCGGGGGGCTTCAGGCCCCATTTGACAGTTTTCCCCCTTCTCTCCCTGTTTCTCCAGATGCTGCTGGATAAGATCAAACATGAACTTCTGCCCTCTAGTCTGGATGTCTGTGTCTGAAGCTGGAGCTAATGGTGTAACACAGTAATAGCTCAGCGTGCATTAGCAGAGAAGAGTTCTAGATAAGAACATTTTCGCTGAAACATGACAATTTAATTCCTGAAATTAGTTTGTAGATTGTAGTCATTTAATAAAAAAAAGGTTTCAATATGTTCTCATTGCTCTGCCTTAGTTAACAGAGTGAGCCGAAGCAGAACTTAAACTTCTATTGATTTAGGATTGCAGGTGGATACTTCCGATGTCATACTCCGACCGTGGAAGACACATAGCCTACCTTTTCCCTGCATCCCACCAGATTACCTCTCGGGCAGCCATCTTTGTTCCTGCTTCTATTTTTAAAAATGTAACAGTTTTACTTTTGTCCCATTCTCCCTTTGATACTCTCTCTACAACCCCAGATTTTCATAGGATGAGAATTTTTAGAGCTAAAAGGAAATTAGAACCTCCAGTCTTTGACTGTCACCTAGGGTAGTACTGCAAGTTGTCAAGGAAACCAGATAATCCAGTATTGTTTGTAATACTAAATCAGAATTTCTTTCTATGCATCTGAAGGAGTAAAGTATCACCACTTTGCCACAGTTGCCACTGTTGAGGCCAGAGTCTTTCAAACTTATTTATAGCTTATTTGGATGGTCAGTATTAATCCAGAACAAGGCCCAAGGAGGCACGCACTCCCGCACCCAGGTTCTATCCCATCTACACTGAGAGTAAGGGTTACAGGGTTTGGAACCATCTAAGCTCCCATCTCAGGTTCACGTGCCTCTTGAGTCCGTGTTGGATGCAGCCATAGAGAACACTGGACAGTTCAAAGGTGTATGAAATAGTCCAAGCCAAGGGTTAGGGGATCGTGATGAGAGCAGAAGAGCATCCATATTCACCAGCTGTCCCAGAGTGAGAACTGGCAGGCTTGGTGATGAGTTTCTGGAACACAAAGGGTGAAATAGGGAGATAGTTAAGCCAGCTCTCTAATTTGGGTGTGACACACCAAAATTTAGAGCACAAAGAGAGAAGCTATTTTAAAAGTGTGGGTAGCAGGTTTCTCTTTGTGCGTGTGTTTGTGGGCATATGTAGGGGAAATACAGTCATCCCCAGCTAAACAAACATTCAGGTTACAACTGCTCTGAAGGTGTTTATGTCATTGCCCTGACTATGAAGATCATGTAGCAGAAAGAGGCGGGGCATTAGTCCTCTTGAGCCAGGTTCTTCCATTAACTAGCTATGTTACCTTAAGCAGGTCATAACTTTTCAAAAATTTCCAATTTTTTTAGTCTCTAAAATGAGAATATTTTCAAGGTCTGTTCTAACTGTAACATCCATAGCCAGATGTGCTTTGATTCATTGCGTCTCCTTTTCCAAGATGGTATACTTACTCATTTTTTCAATCACTGTGTTTCTGTATTTCCACTGAGGCAGCTATATCAGCAAGTTTCTCAGCTTTATCAGCTGGGTTAAGTGGAATCCTTGTCTCTCTGTCAAGTTATCATTGCATGCCTGGTGTGGTTTGAACCTGGTACATTTTACGATACTTCCTTTCTAAAACAATTGCAAGATCGTAACTTCCAGAACTATGCTAATTCATTTGCCAA
Source organism: Pteropus alecto (assembly GCF_000325575.1). Classification (NCBI taxonomy): domain Eukaryota; kingdom Metazoa; phylum Chordata; class Mammalia; order Chiroptera; family Pteropodidae; genus Pteropus; species Pteropus alecto. The sequence continues at coordinate 21,129,970 of NW_006439568.1, read as the reverse complement.
ACCACTTCTGGGACTCATTTGCTATGGTGTAACCTTAAGTAGGTTACATTTTTTCCCCTTTAAATTGTGGTAAAAAAAAAAACCACACACACACACACACACATCGTATAATTCACTATTTAACTATTTTAAAGTGTCTGTGGCTTTTAAGTATATTCATGATGTTCTGCAACTACCACTATTACCTACTTTTGGAATATTTTCATCACACCAAAAGGAAAACCTGTATCATTAAGCAGTCACTCGCCATTTCTCTCACCCTTAGTCCCTGACAACTACTAATCTGCTTTCTGTCTCTACAGATTTGCCTGTTCTGGACATTTCGTATAAATGGAATCATCCAATATGTGCTCTTTTGTGTCTGGCTTCTTTCACTTAGAATATTTTCAAGGTTTATCAATGTTATAGCATATATCAGTGCTTCGTTTCTTTTATTCAATTGTATGGCTATACCATATTTTGTTTATCTGTTCATCCATTGATGGACATATGAATTGTTTCCACTTTTTGAAAATTGCGAATAGTGCTATTATGAACATTCTTACAGAAGTTTTTGTTTGAATACCTGTTTTCAGTTCTTTAGGGTACATATCTAGGAGTGGAATTTCTGGGTCGTATGGTAATTCTATGTTTAATTTTTTAAAGAACTGCCAAACTGTTTTTCACAGCAACTGAATCATTTTACACCCCTACCAAGAATGTGTGAGGGTTCCAGTTTCTCTGCATCCTCATTAACACTTGCTATTTTCTCTCTTTTTGTTTTTTCTTTCTTTCTTTTTTCTTTGTTATAGCCATTCTAGTGGATATGAAGTAATATCTCATTGTGGTTTGGATTTGCATTTTCTCAATGACTAATGATATTGGTTGTCCTTCCATGTGCTTGTTGGCCATTTGTATATCTGTCTATTAAAATCTTTTACCTATTTTTTTTATAAGTATTTTTTGACTTTTTGCTGTTGAGTTGTAAGAGTTCTTTATTTATTCTGGGTACTAGGCCCTTATCAGATATATGATTTGCAAATATTTCTCCCATTCTGTGGATTGTCTTTTTCATTTACTTAATGGTGTCTTCTGATGTATAAAAGTTTTTACTTTTGATGAAATTCATTTTTTTCTATTTTTTTTTCTCTTGTTGCTTGTGTTTTTAGTGTCATATCTAAAAAACCATTGCCAAATGCAAAGCCATGAAAATTTACCTCTGTTTTCTTTTAAGAGTTTAATAGTTTTAGTTCTTACATTTAGGTCTTTGATCTATTTTGAGTTAATTTTTGTATATAGTCTGAGTTAAGGGTCTGACTTTATTCTTTTGCATGTGAATATCCAGTTGTCTTGATAAAGCTTAAGAAGGTGTATATACTTATTGGTTTAATTCCATAGCAGTTAACCATATTAAGTGTGCTATGATTTCCATATATCGTGCCTGTACATAGTGGACCCTGTTAGTTGCCTATAAGTATCCATTATTTATTCTTTCTTTCTAACATAATCCTAGTTTTGGTTAAGCATTTACTTCTCTCCCTCATGATTCGAGATAATGCGATCTCACTCTGGGCTCCAGATCCTGCCATGTTTAAGCTTGCTGTTCTCATAGTGTAGTCCTCAAGGCCCTTTCAGGAGTTCCTTAAGATCTTCATAATAAAGGCATTATTTCTTCACTGTAGTTGCCATTTGCACTGATGATACAAAAGCATTGATGAGTAAAACTTCTGGTGCCTTAGCATGAATCAAGTCAGCGTACATCCTGTACACACTATAGTAGTATCATTGTATCTTTGCATTCCCCTATGCATTTGCAGAAAAAAAGAAATCTAACTAGTTTCACTTAATGTCCTTGATGAAGAAGTAAAAAAAAAAAAAATTCTATTAAATTTTGACCCTTGATTACACATTTTTTAATATCTGTATTTAAAATGAGAAATATTCATAAATTCCTTCTCTGTATATGGAAGCATGATGGTTGTTTCGAGGGAAAGCACTCATGTGATTGGGGTGTGAGCTAATTTAGCTCTATTTTTTAGTTGAAAGGATGATCGACAAAGTATGGTTACTTAACTTGATTATTTGGTAGACATTATCTTAAATTTGAACAAAATGAACCACTTCAGGGAAAACAATGGACAGTGTTTGTTAGCAGTGATTAAGGTCAAGCTTTTGAGCAAAATTATAATTTTGGAAAATTTGTATCTGCCACTGAGAGCTTGACAGCATCACAACATTTACTGATAACTTCCCAATATCGAGTGACTTTTCTGATAAGATCAGGGGTAATATTAATTAATCCGATTATCTTGATAGTGTATAATAAAATATGTCCGTATTTGGAAGATCAGCATAACTCAGTAAACTAATATTTTCCAAATGACCAATGTTTGACCTTTACAAAATTATGCATGAGTTAAGGATCCATTCAAAGTGTAAGACAAACCAATGCATATTAATATAACAGAATATAAAATGCTTATTGATAGAATTTCAGATCCATATTGTAACAAATTTTCAGGAAACTAGTATTTGTTGAGTTTGAGTGTAATATCAAAGGCGAATATATACAATATCTGAAAAGACTATTAAAATACTTCTCCCTTTTTCTAACTACATATCTTTATAAGACTATTCTCCCCATTTACTTCAAGCAAAACAACATTGAATATTTCTCAGTATTAATTTTTACTGCAACAAACATTGATATGTATATCCCACAGAAATAGTATAAAAGGGTCCTGAGACCAAAAGTTTTAGGGACTGCTGGTCTAAGCCATAATGGTATCATTGAGTCAGTAATTTTACTGTTACTAGAACCTGCCCTAGCTCTCCATATCTTGTGTTGAGTGATATTAACTTTTTTTTCTGTGTTTAAGCCAGTGTAAACAAAAATTTACTATTGCTTCCACCAAAAGCTTTCTAAATGATACAGCATAGTACCAGTTTCAAATCAATGGACTATTTTTCTCTGACGAAATTGTATCTGATGCAATCTAAAAATTTTTCGATCTAAATATTTTGTATCTAAATATTTTTAGCTGTTTTGCTTTCTATATTTTCAATGCATTTTTATCTTGTTTTTCTGTATCACAAAGAGCATAATCATTCAAATCCAAGTAATTTAATTCTTGCTGCCTATCTTCTACAAAGCATACTGAGTTTAATACCACACTTATTTCCTTCTGGCCAGCCTCTGCTTTTTCAACTTCTCCAAGATGTTATGCCTAACATTATTATCATTCTATTTGCAGTCTCAGATTCTTCCAATTCTTGAGCCAGTTCTGAGTAAGGCAATAAAGATCTCATGAGCCTTACCCTAGGACCCAACAGGGTCTAGAAAGGTATCTGCAGCTATTTACACGGCGTTGGTGCATGGTGGTGAGTTCTGGACTTCAGAGAACTCTTTTTCTTGCTGTTACCTTCTCTGACCCTATCTCCTTGTTGATTTCCCTGCCTAGCCTGTCAGGTTTCTGTTTTGTTTTGTTTTTAATCCTATAGTAGACACCTTAGTTTTGGGCTTGCTCAGCCTCATGTTGCTTCCTCTGGAAACAGCGTTCTGATTTTTCATTTGAGGTATCAAGTCTTCACTCATGGTAAGCACTTTTCTGAAGACTGTTATTTAAAATATTCTCTCCATCACCTGCCAAAGTGAACGCAAGTGGCCTGAGGCAAGCCAATCAGGCTCTCTCTCCTCCCCTTGGGAACTGAATTTTGGTTGAAAGAGATAAAAGATAGAAAATGCGGATGTTGACACTAGGAAGAGATTTTCCCCTTGTCCTTGCTACTTGAATCCTCAGAATCGTCCTAGTTCCTGTCCCTTCTGAGAGCTGGATGTTCAAGTTTTCCATGGATTTGTGAGCCACCCGTATTCTTAACGAATTAATTTTTGCTTAATTAAGATAGAGTCTGATTCTGTTACTTTCAACCACCTTAGACAGAGATGTGGAAAGCTGCTCAGAGCCGCCTCCAACTTGGCTGGGACTCTGATGCTCTCCCCGCCTTGTTGGGCCTCTTGTGCCTCTCACTCATAGATCAAGGACTTCTGAATGACACTGTTGATAGACAATGTATGGAAGTAATTAACCTAATTACCAGCCGCTTACCTGGTTAAACAGTCACTACCCATCCATCAGATCACATCACGGTGGATATGGAGCACCTGTCTGGCCCAAGCCTGCTCCCTCCATGTCCGTTCAGATGGTGATGCCTCTGTGAGGACTAGGTACAGCCTGGTCCTCATTACCTTCTCTCCCACAAATTGTGCTTATGGGTTTCAAAATTTGTCAGAGCCAACACTTCAATGAATTTACAGTAGAGAAAGGACACATACCTGTTTTATATACATCTCCATCAGGCATTAGAAAGAATAAGATACCCAGCATAAGAACACCTGAATACTACTTGCTATATGGCCTTGGGCGAATTATTTAATTTCTCTTGAGCCACAATTTCCTCATTTGTGAAATGGCGGGGGAGGGGAGTTATAATTATTCTACTTTATTTACTTTTCAGAGAGGTTGTAAGGATCAGATTAGATGATGGATGTGATGGCAGCTAAGTCCGCCAGACTGTTTCTAAGGGGTCAGGATCCGTCTTTTACCTGCATTCTAAGTACATGGCATAGCACCTGGCTCATGGTAAATACAACAGGTTGGCTGAAATAATGCACTTTGGGTGGGAGCTGTTCCAAAGCTCAGCGAGAATTGGAACTAAATTGGTGATGCAGGAAAAAAGAAGAGCAGATCTAGGAGCGTGTAGCCTCATTCTTCTGTCCTCTTGTTCTTAGGCTCCTCTTTTAGGGCCCTTTATACTAGACTGAATTTTCACAACACCAAAAACCTGATTTTTCCCCTTTCCCAGTTGCCACTGAAACCAGAACTGCCTGAAAGAACAGCTGAGCAATTCATCAGGCTCTTGGTGGCTTAGAAGGAACTGAGAGCTCACTCTAAATTAGATTTCTAATGACACACAGGCTCCAGTGGGTATGTTACAATTTCATGGTCATACGTTACCGGTATTGTTCTGAGCTTGCATGAAAGCTTTGGCTAAGCCCAGCTGCTCTGAGCTTTGCATCAACAGCTTGGGCAAACTGCCAGCTGCTCTGCCACATACTTTCCAGACCAGGAAGGTTGTTGAGTATCTCTCACAGATTTTTCTAGGGTGAGACAATCTAGCAGTATCAGTACACGTGCCCTTGCAATGAAGCAAAACAAAGGTCAATGGGATTTTTTGTTGTTAATTTAAAATTTATTTTTACTGAAGTAAAATCTATGTACAGTAGTACTCATAGCTCTTAAGTGTACAATTGGATGAATTCTTTCAAATGTATATACCTAAGTAACAAATGCCCCAGTCAAGATGTAGAACATTTCTGTCACCCAGAAAGGGGTCTTCTCTTCCTTTCCTTTCAATCCATGCCCCATCTAGTAGGCAACAACTTTCCTGTCTTCCATTGCTTCAGATTAGTTTTGCCTTTTCTAGACTTTCCTATAAACGGAGTCGTACGGTATGTCCTTTTGTTGTCTACTGTTTTTGTGTGTCTGGAGTCCTGTTTTTGAAATTTATCCTTATTGTCACTGGTATCCATAATTCATTATTTTTAATTGCTTATGAATATTTCATGATATCAATATACCACAATTTGTTTATTCATAATGTTTTTGAGATTTCTTGTCATTGTGTGTAAAACAACTTTTCATTGTTTTTTGTTGCTGAGTAATATATCATTATAAATATATACTGTAACTTGTCTATCTCTTCTCTAATTAAGGGGCATTTGGATTGTTTCCACTATTATGAATAAAGCTGCTGTAAAGATTTCTGTAAAATTCTGTTTTTGGAAGAAGGTTTTACCTAGAAGTGCGATCGCTGGGCCATACAGTAGATGGATGTTCAAGTTCACAATGCACTGTCAGACCTTTTCCTGCAACAGTTGCGGCATTTTACATTCTCACCAACGATGCCTGGAATTCCAGTTGTTCCACATTCTCACGTATACTTGTCTTTCGTTTCAATCATTTCAGAGAGAGTGGCATGTTGGTATCTCATAGGCTCAGTGGGATTTTAAGGGAATTTTCTGTATTTGCTACACACAGTTCTAAGCAGGACAGATGAGAATAGGAGGACCCTGGAAGCAATTAAGGGTCTAGTACTTTATACTCTCCTTCTCCCTATCTTTCATCAAGTTCTCCTAATTTTCCTTCATAGTCTCCCCTACATTTGACCCTTTTCCATTTTCAGAGTTATGCTTTGACACTTTCTATTTGGGAGTCAAATCCTTGAACCCAGCCAAACTCCAACTCCTGTTCGTGAAGAGAGGATGTCCTTGAGGGCAAATGGTATCAAGAAAAGTATCTCCTTCTCACCTCTACCTTGGCTTAGCCTTTTGGCTTTCTTCAGGATTATAATTTAACTAAAGGATGCAAGTCAGATCAGATGCCATGGCTGTTCTGTCACATGGAACAGAAAGCTCTTCGAGTATTAAAGATGACTCCCAGGAATCATAGAACTTAATCCAGCAATCATCAGAGCCTCACCAAGAGAATACAGTCAAGGATGACTTCAAGATTTTGAGTCTAAAAAATCATCTCTTTGTAGAACCTTAGACTTTCATCTTGGTTTGTGGGAGCTCTCCAGGGTACTGGACTTCTGCCTGAGAACTTCTCGGACACCAAAGACTAGTGTCCCATGCCTGTACCTACCTAATATCTCTGTTTTGCACATTGTTCTCCTTATAACAGCTTTTAATCCTAACCCAAGTTCTGCATGCCTCTGACTATCTTTAAAACGCTTCTAATCTTCTATCTCCTCAGCCACTACATTAGGCCAACCTATGATGGTTTTCCAACTCAGTGCCTCCCAAACTTTAATTGCCAATGAATAGCTTGGGGATGTTTTTAGAATGAAAATTCTGATTCTAGATTTTGGGAAAGGGCCAATGTTCTGCATTTCTAGTAAGCTTTCATGTCAACTGATGCTGCTGGTCTGTGGACCACACTGAGTAGCAAGGCTTTAATTTTCCCACTTCCACTCTTGCTCCTCAATACCAGAGTTATCATTTTGAAAATAAAACCTTTCTGTGACTTCTATTTATGCTTAGAATAAAGTCTAGGCTCATTACTGTGGCCAGAAAAACCCTGCTGCATGCACTGTGTCTGTTTATCTTCCTTCCACATTAAATACGTCCTTCCTCTCATTCTCCACAATGCAGTCTCACTGGTCTGTGACTGTGCCTACAGAGGACCACATCCTTCTGAAACCCAGGGCTTTGCGCATTACACTTCCTCTCCTTGGAACTTACTTTTTTTCTGTAGGATTGCCTCTTTCTAATCTTTTGGGGCTCAGCCTAAATGTTCCCAACTAGAAGGTAAGCCCATAGAGATAGAAACATGTCTATTTTAATTATTGTTATAGTGCCAGCGTATACTACATACTCAAGAAACATTTGAGTAAATGAGTATAAACATCATAAGCTCTACTCAAACTGGTCTTGATTAATATAGCTTTCATCAGCTTCAAGTAGATAACTTTGTTTTCTGGCTGGTATTCCAATCACTGATTATTGCATCTCTGAACAATTGCCTATAGCTTTCTAGCCACTTTATCTCTAGGATTTTCTACTTGTGAACCCATCTTATTCTCCATCATTAGTTAATTAACCCAAAGCACCTGAATATGTCTATGAACCTGTTATTGTAGTACCATACATGGCGAAAGGGACAATACAGGTGTGATTAAAATAAGAATCTTGAAATGCAAAGATTTTCCTGAGTTATCTAGACTCAAAATTAAAGAAAGATGATGGCAGGAGCAGATGTAGAGGGAGAGATAGAGAGACAGAGAGAGAGAGAGAGAGAGAGAGAGAGACAGAGACAGAGACAGAGAGACAGAGACAGAGACAG
>NW_006439568.1:21103375-21121854 GCF_000325575.1 Pteropus alecto | reverse complement strand
CAAATAGAAGAGGGAGAGAGAGAGAGAGAGAGAGAGAGAGAGAGAGAGTGACAGAGAGACAGAGAGAGAATGATTTGAAGTTGCTACTTTGCTGGTTTTGAAAATGAAGGAAGGAGTCATGAGCCAAGGAACACTGATGCCTTTTAGAAGCTTGAAAATGGATTATTCTCTAGAACCTCCAGAAGGAACACAGTCCTACTGATGCATTTTAGATTTCTGATCTTCAGAACTGTAAGAAAATAAATGTATTGTTTTAAGGCACTAAATTTGTGGTAATTTGTTATATCTGCAATAGAAAACGAATACAATTATTAACACAGGGAACATTCCAAAGACCAAGTTCCCAGATACAAACCAAAGGTCGGCTCTGCAAGCAGATCCTTCAAAAAAAAAAAAAAAACCAAGATCAAGCCTTACAATGTTAACTCTTTCCTGTATTAGCTTATATCCAGACAATTACCAAACATGTGAGAAGGATCAGCCAAGATCAGCAGAGCTACAGAAGTGTGAGTGAGCCCAGCCAAAACAAAAAAGAACTTCTCAGCAGCATTATTATTATGGGCAATAATAATTGCTTATTGTTTGAGCCACTGAGTTTTATGGTGGTTTGTTATGAAGCAGTAGCTAACTAACTGGCATAGAATTTAAGACCTTTGAGTAGGAATTCATGAGCCCAATTCATATCTCTTGTTCAGAAATTGTTTTGTTTATGCTGGTCTTTTTCATGTCATTCAAACAATCTTTGTTCCTGCCTATCACTGTACGTTCCTCCATGTAATCCCTGTATCTAGAGTGCCATTTCCATCCACATTTTTCTGCTTACCGTTTCAGATTGTAATTGACAGGCATTTGGCAGGTACTTTTGTGAGCATCCAAGCTTCCAAGTCTAGTCAACTGATGCCATTTGGAATTTGGTTAGGATCATGAAGTGTGTTACTAGTATTAAAAAGCCTTTTAAGTCATTACCATCTGTAAGCTATCAAAAGAACAAATACTTTAGAAAACATTTTCCCCTTAGATCAGAAAGTTGAGTTGTTGAGAGAGCTGCCAAAGTTATTATTTTTTTTCTATTAATGAGAGGGAGGTTTATTGATTCTTTGAGTGTTTATAGAACTCGTATTTCTTCAGTCCCATAGCCAAGCTGTCTGGTACACTTATTGGCTCTTTGATTATTATTGTATTTATAAATGTTAAGAGCTTATCTGGCCCAGAGCTAGGTAGCTTGTTGTATTTCATTGCCCTCTAAGAGTTAAAGCTAGCTACAGAGTCTTGAAGCCAGCCGGTGTTCTGAGGTAAGAGCTACAAATCTTGTTGACAATTGCAAAATGGTAACTTGGCAAATGCTCTTACTGCATTGTAAAAAAGGAACACAATAACCAATATTTATGGAGTGCTTACTCTGTGCCAAGCCTTGGGTTCAGTCATGGGGATACAGAGGTGAATAATGCAGAAATAATCCTTAACATCATGGAATTGATAATATAGTGTAAAAACAATAATAGAAGTAGACAATTTCCTTAGGACAGCAATGAGATATAAAGGCATCTAAAGATGAAAAAATAATTGACAAAATTGACAATTATGATGCCATCCCTAAAATATCCTGACTTTTGTATAATATAACCTGCACATTTCTAATTTTTGTGCCACTATTCCATAACAATCCTATACTCAACAAACGTTTGTTGCATGCTAATTATATCCTAGGCACTCTGTTGGACACTGAGGAAAACATGAAAAAGACCGAAATAATCTTTGCCCTCATGAATTGTACATTTTAGTTAAACATTAACAGCAACAAAGACGAAATATCTGGGCCACAAAAGTATAGTTCGTATTGCATTATTTGTTTGTTTGGTTTTTTTTGCATTATTGAAATTTTACCATGTTGTTAAATCATCAAACACACTGCTAAAAAGGATATTCTTCTCTGGCCAAACTTTTTGATATAGAGACATAGAGATTAATTGGATGGTCAGATTTAGTTGATGAACGAACTGCCAGAATTAAAGAGCTGATCCTGGGACTCGGGTCATATTGTCAAAAGACTCCCCGAGCATCCCACTGTTTGTACGGTGCAAGTGTGGAAAGAGCTCGGGACTTGAAATCAAGAGTTCTGGCTTTCATTTTGCCGTGAAACACAGCTGCGTGATTTTAGGCAAATCATTCACCTTTCATCTCCTATAAAAACAGGAATTTCAGCTGTGCTTAGCTCCAAAGTTCTGTAAGTCTGACCTGTTTTTCTCATCTAGTTGTTATTTACCACCCTCTGTGACTTCTGAAAGTTTAAATTTGTTAGAGAGACCTAGTTATCTAGAGACAGAACTGCCGTATAAGACTCATATCATGTGTTACTACCATTCATTTCAACAGCAAGAATCTGAATTAGCAAAGAACGTTTGCTCATCGAAGAAGGCTTGTTTGTATTTCGGCAAACAGGATTTGGGGCAGCAGCCATGTAGGATCACTGACTGTGAAAGCCTGTTTTAGAAACTGTTTCAGAAAGAACACTCGGCTTTAATTTCAGGATGTTGGCCCTGGCATGTGGACCAGGACACAGAGAGGTGAAGCCAGGGCGTGTGTGGCTTTTGTCACTCTGCCTACTCACAGGCCCATGGACTGAGAATAGTGCATGAATTTGCCTTTTTAATTTTTTTTTTCCTGCTTCAGAGCATGGATGGTTTCTGCCTTAGCAGCTGGGGAACCTCTAAAGATTCAGACTTTGTAACTCAGTCACCTTAAAAGCCAACAGGGGCAGGTTACAGAGATTTCTTAGCTTGAAGATATAAAGAAGAATCTACCAAAATGAAAGATATAATATTATTAACCCCCCCCCCCAAACAAATATCCATGCTTTAGGAATTTCAGGATAATGGTTGGAGGGGAGAGCCCATCTGATTGCTTCTCGCTAAGGAATCTTGCACTTGAAATCCCCAATAGCATCAGCCAAATGGACAGCTCACACCAAACCCTGGGTTAAGAATGATGGACAAATGAATATTCATGAGGCCAACTAGGGCATCAATATTTATAAAGAACCAGTAATGTGTTCAAAGACAGAGGGCATGAGTGGTAGAGTGCACACACAACTACAAGCTGCAAAGGAATTCTTGTACCTCATGAACGATTCTCCTTAAATACTCATTCTTGTCCCCCACCATGACCTCATTATAGAGAGTCAACTTGTTTTTACAAAAGATACCTGTGGTAATCTATGGTTGAATATCACTTTCTTACATCTTCATGGCAAGTATCTAACTCAAGTGTGATATTTCCTGTGCCTCAAAAGATTCTGGAGTCGTCTTTTGGTCTCCGTCACAGCAGCTCAGGAAGTGCAAGCACTTTTAATATCAGCCTGAGTAAAACACGATGTGACGGTGAGGCTGTTCTGTGCGAAGGAGGCTTTTAGGCAGGTACTACACCAAAGTGTGAGAGCGTGGTGCCCAGGTAGGTGTGCAGGCCAGCTCAGCCCCCGTCTACCCAGGGCATCTCATGAGTTAACCTCGCAGCCCGTTTTTCCCAGCTTTAAAGTAGAGACTCTACGGTAATGCCGCGTACTTCCATAAGGTCGTTATTAGGATTAAATGCGCTCATGCATATGCAGTTTTCTCACAGCCTCAGGCAGAGAGGCAATGAGACGCTTCGCCAGCTGGCAAAAGCCAGAGAGCACATTTAACACGGTAATCCGAGGACAGTTTAATGAAAGGTCTACAGGTATTTACAAAGGTGTGGGCAGGGCCTAAGGGTGAAGGACAAGGGATGCTGCAGTACTGCCGGACTCCTACCCCATGAAAAGGGTTAAGGGAGGAAATGGTTCACAGAAGCCAGAGAGGGGGCTATCTGGCATGGCTACCTCTCACAGGAGCTTGGCCCTCTTGGAAGGCTACGGCTAGCCCACATGCCCTGTGGGAAAGGAGCATCGCACCCTGGGAGTAAATGACCCTCAGCCACTCTCCTTTCTCCTTAAATCCCACCAGTAGCTCTGTTCTGCTGAATCAAACTAGAAGGGAACCTATTTTTACAGTACATGTGAGTCAGATGCCCAGAGCAGGATGAGAGGCAAAGGAAGGTACCCGGTAGGGCTAGTATTCAAATTTCACCTGTTCCAAATAGTGGAGGAGACAGCTAGTCAGACAGACATCTGATCTATGGACTAGTCAACAGAGACAGAGTGGGAAACAGGAGAGTCCCCTGGGGGCTCAGCTCCATGAGTAAATAAGAAGCCACTTCTAATTAGTATCTTGGTTATATGTAAATAGTGCTTCTAAACCAAATAAGAGTTTGGAAATAATTTGTTTTCCTTAGCACTGTATGCTTTCTCTTTTACATTGTTTTCTCAGCAAAAACAAAGATAATACAGTGGCAAAATTTACTCAGTACTCTTCTGAATTCATCATAATTCCTCATCCAGTTGAAGCCCAATAAATAAAAATTTTATTCTGATACATTTCGAAGATCCAATCAAATGATTCTGGCAGGCTAAGGCAGCCACAACAAAGTATCAGAAACATAGTGACTTAACAGAAGTTTATTATCTCATGGTTCTGGAGACTGGAAGTCTGAGATCGAGGTGTCTGCAGGGCCGTCCCCTCACTGAAGGCTCTGGGGGAGGAGCTGTACCAGGTCTCTCCCTTAGCTTCTGGTAGTTCCTAACTTGTGGCAACCCCGCTTCAATTTTCACGTGGCATCCTCCCCATTTCACATCCGTCTGTTCCCAAATTTTCTCTTTTTGTAAAGACACCAGTCATGCTGGATCAGGACCCGCCCTGATGACCTCATTTTAGCTCGATGACCTCTATAAAGACCCTCTATCCAAATAAGGATCCATTCTGAGGTACTGGGAGTCAGGACTTCCACATATCTTTTCTGGGGGGGACACAATTCGACCCATAAAGGAATTCTTTGGGCTACTGTTTCCTCTTCAGAACAGATAATGAAAGCCGGCTACGGACTCATCTCTGTGTCCCGCTTTCGTTAAGCTGTATGGCATCTAGCTACATGGATGATATGTTCCAGCTGGGCACAGCTTCATAAAACATTAGGCCCCAAGTGAGGTGACTCCATGATATTCCAGAAGAATCAAAGAATAAGGGCAAAATTAACATAAATCAATCAGCTTACAGGAAGTAGAAGGTTGCACATGAGAAAACAAAGCACCCGAACAAAGTGGCTAACACTGCAGTAGCAGCAGGATGCAGAGCCCCTTCGGGACTTGCAGAATGAATGTCCCTCCTGGGCGTTCGTGGAGGCAGCCTCTGCCCGCAGCAGCCTTCAGCACCCCTGGAGAGCTGCTGGGAGTCCTCTACAAGGCTCACGCCAAGCCAGACACTACCTGAAACAGCTTAGATTGTTTTAATTCCAAAACGACATGAGCATGGTTAGCATTTACCTCCAAAACAACCTCTTGCCCATAGAATCCTTGGTCAGTGATAAAAGACAATTGTTTTCTCTCCTCCCTGCCCCCACTTTCCTCCCGCCCCTCCCTCATCTGCAGTACCGCCTACTCTTTCTCATACGCTTATCCCCCTCACTGCTAGGCACCCCAATGAATGAACGTTAATAGTTCCTAGGATTTTGTCCTTGGCCCAGGCCCATCACTTTTCTCCCTTTGTACACCCCAGGGATAACCTTATTCGGTGTCATGATTTCAACCCCAGTCTATATCCTATCTCTCTGTCCTCCAAGTTTGTGTCAGACAGAGCCCTGCATTTTCTCTGCTAAACAACTTGCCACAGTAAATGTTTCTATGTCCTCCACTAAGTCAAGTTTTGTTTATCATTGTATTTTCTGGTGCCTCAGGATGACTGGCATATGATTGTCACTCAATAAATATTTGCCGGATTGTACAGGACAGAATGACTCCAAAATATTTATCTTGACATCCGTCCCAAGCTTCAGACACCTACTTACATCTGTCATCTCGTTGCTCCACGGGTGCCCATGTGTCCAAAACTGAACAGCTCTGTGTGGTTTGCTTATCTCCGTGTGGCCCAACCATTGTCTTCATCTCCCACAGCGGAAGCCTGGGAACCCATCTGTGCTCCTCTCTCCCTCACCCTCCATATCCGATCAACTATGAGGTCCTTCCAAATTCATGTCCTAAATATCCCTCAAACCCACCCCCTCTGTTCAATCTATTCCCCCATCGAATATAAGCTCCGCATGGGTACGGTTCTTGATCTGTTTTGCTCACTGCAGTATCCACAGTGCCTAGAATAGAACGAATAAGTGCTACTAACACCCTCGTTCAGAGCATGCACTGTCCACATCAGTTACTCATGCTGTGTAACAAGCCTCCCCAAAATATAGTGGCTTAAAACAATGTGAATTTATTATTTCTGATGGGTGTTTTTGCGCTGCTCTTGCCTGGGCTCACGTACATAGTTGTAGCCATAGAGCTGCTGGAGTGGCTATCTGCCTGGGGTGTCTCAGTCCTCCGCTCTGCCTCTTATCCAGTGGGCTAAATTGTCTTCTTTGCGACATGGTGGTCTCAGAGTTCCGAGAATGTCGAAGCTGCATGGCTTCTTGAGGCCAAGCTCGGAAGTCTCATAAGGTCACATCTGCTGCATTCTACTGATAAAATCATGTTACAAGGCTAGGGTAGATCCAAAGGTGTGAAGAAATAGACTCAACCTTTTGATAGGAGGAGCAGTAAGGTCACATTGCAAAAGGATACAGACATAGGAGGCCTGGCTACTTGGAAGCCGTTATAATAGTAATTGACCACACCATCTCTCTCCCGATTTACTGCAGCAGCTCTGAGGTAGTGCACACTTCAAATCTGTTTTCCATGTAGTTTCCAAAACAATCTTCTTAAAGCACAACTCTGACCCTGCTGTCAGCTTCCTTCATTTGCTTCTGAAAGATGGAAGCTGCCAAAAAGATATCCTTTAAATAGCAAATGAGTGGTTATAACTGCAGCTCCATCTACCTTCCACTAACAGTATTTTGGTGCAGTGTAGTAGGAAATCCACAGACATGTGCATCCACTGGATGGCTGCAAAGACACCTTTTTGCTTCGTGGATGGCACAGAGACACCCCCTGCTGAGCGTGACCTTTTTTTTTTTTCCAACTTGGCCATCTCCACATTTTGACTATGATATGAAATCTTACAAGAGAGTGAGTAGCAAGGGGAGAGATTAAACAAAATGATGCAGAAACAAATGGCAAGTGGTTTGGAAAAGGCGAAATCCGTGAGAAGAAAGGATGACAAGGGAAATGAAACCACGATTTTTTCTCAGTCTGGCTTCAGTCCTCTTTTGGTAACTAAGACTTAAAATACGCAGCTGGAATTATGGAGAATGTGCGCTTTCTTTATCTTTTTGTTATTTTTAATTTCAATGTGTGAATTTTAAATGTTTGAAGAATATGGCAGGAATCTTAAATCTTGCTTTTGCTAACAAGCTTCATAGAACTAAATTGCTGTCATTCACTTTTTTGGGGAAATACTCCCTGAGAGCCCACCAAATGCTCCTTGTAGTGGTTCCTAGTTTTGTTTCTACACAGGCTGTGTCCTCAGAGTATCCTGCAGATGACATGGAGAATCCTGAGATGAAAGGAATGTGGTGATGGCCTAAGAGGCATAAAAGGCATCTCTACTCATTCCATTTACCACATACATGGTGGGAAGCTTGGGATGAAGGTAGAATGGAAGATGGATCTTGGCCACAGAGAAAGGTTATAAGAGAGAGTGGGCAGAAGAGGCATCAAAATGCCCCTCCTTGTCCCTTCATCCTTGTCTCTTCACCCCAGCACCAGTGGGGCACTTGGAAGCTCTTATCATTCAGAATGGAATGATAGAGGGGAGGGTGTTAGCAGATTAAATATAGAATTAGATGTGGAACTAGGACAATGTGCACTGGGGCCAATTCGGATGGAGCACCTGGAACCAGGAGTCAGAGGTTTGAAGCCTGGCCGCCTCCCTACCTTGCCTAGTAGAGTGGTAGGAGCTAGAAAGCCCACGTGGTGGCCACCAAGACAGACCCCAGGGCTTCTGGAGTCTGGGACTTTGGAAGCTGAAGACACTAGAAGATGACAGATGTCCAAACTGGAAGAAATGGAACTGGAGTGGGGGCTCTAGACACACCTACCAGTCCACTCTGTCTTCACCCTGCTTGCAACTTGACCCTGAGATAGAATTTTGGGAAGTGGGGGTACCAGTTCTCACCTATGGAACAAGGTTTTCTAATGTAACTCAGGTATCCTGCTCTACCAAATTGGGTTAAATGAGCCCCGCTTTGTTGCATCAAGTGGTGTCCTGAGGTCCACCATCTGAGGCTCCTTGTGCTCCATTAGCAGGAAGTCTACACTTGCCCTCACCAGGTCATCTTTCATATCCCAGAGGCCCAGGGGCCTTCCCCAGCGCATGGATCAGTCCAATCCCTCCTACCTCAGGGCAAGAGCCAGAAGTCTGGCCATTCCATCAAAAGGACTTCTTCTCTGCTGCTGTTACCCCTGCATGGCGTAACTAGAAGACCAGCATCCCTGCGAGGACTTGCCCATTTTAAGAAAGATCCCACATCTTCAGCAGCCTTCAATTTTCATGTACCAGTGATTTGGGGACTAACCCTCCTCCCTCTGGCCTAGAGCTGTAGCTCCTCCCTCTGCTTTTCCATAGTAAGACTCTTAATCACATCCCTTTGACAGAACCTTCTACTTAATCTTGCTATTTTATATATATATATAGATATCTATATATATATCTATATATATATCTATATATATCTATATATCTATATATATCTATATATCTATATATATCTATATATATATCTGTCTTCATCATTTCAGAGTCTCAGAGCTTGTATAGTGCCTGACATATAGGATAAGTTTTCGAATGGTCCAATGAGAGAATGGACCAGTGAAAGAATGTTACCTTAGGAAATATCTACAATCCCAACTTATTTTCATATAGACCTGCAAGTGGGTAAAGGAGGAATGTAGGGAGTAAAAGTAGGCTAAAATCTCTAAGTTACATAGGGGCATCAAAAGATGTTATTTAATTCTTTTACTTTGGTAATTAGAGAAATATATGTTTGTTTGTGTGTGTATTCTTCAAGTTATTGGTTCAGGTGGCTACTATTTCTCTGATTTTACATGAGGAAACTGAGGCTTAGGTTGGTCGAGTGACTTGCCAAAGGCGACACAGTGAGCAATGGAGGTAGGTCCTGTGCTGAGACTCTCTGCCTCCAAGTCCCTTTTCACTAGACCACACTGCTTCCTTCTGACCCCTCATATAAAATCACTGGTTGATTCTTTTGCTAAGCTCCTAGCTTGGATTGGGCACAATTTTAGATATTAGGGATAGAACAATACAAAAAGTTTATACCCTGGCAGCACAGAGAGAAGTGGTTCATCCTGCCTAGTGGGCAGAGAAGGCTTTACAGAGCAGTAGCATCTGAGCTAGGACTGACCCCCACCCCTGATTTTGACTTAAGCTAGCATGAGCTATGATATGTAACTTGCAGCTAAAAGGTTCCTCACTAATGTCATATGAATGTACCAGAATTTATTAACCATTCCCATATTGTTGAACATTTAGCTTGTTTCAAAATTAACAAGGTTTTGATGAACCTTTCTGTATACGCATCTTTGTGCACATGTCCTGCAGGGTCAGCATTTAAGTCTTTGATCCTTGTTACCATATTGCCTTCCAGAAAGATTTATCAATTACTCTTCTACCATAATTGTAAAAGAATGCCAATTTCTCCTCAGAAACCTGCCTCCCAATTACAAGACTGTATTACGATCAAGACAATATGCATAAAAATGCTTTACAAATAGTTATTAAATTTTTATTTATTATAAAAGAGCTTTTCTCTTAAGAAGGGAAATTGTCATGTTTTGAGCACTTGCTATGTGCCAAACATTGAACTAAGAACTTTATAGACATTATGCTTTTTAAACTTCACAGCGTTTGAGAAAGGGGCTATTATTATCCTTATTTTACACGTGAAAAAACAGGCTCATAGAATTGAAGCAATTTATCCAAATATAAAGCCAACACTGGAACTCAGATCTGTCTGATTTCAAGTTCTCATATTTATTATTGCTTATGTCAGTCGATTGTGGAAGTATGAAATAGAGGAGGTCAGACATATGTATAGCTAACAATACTACAAAGCGAAGTTAGATGACAGGCAAGTTAAAAAAGTGGGTGTATGAGGTCAGCGTCTGCCCTTTCTCAAATGATTCAGCCTTGGCTCTATGACAGCGGCCGAAGGTAAAAAAAAAAAAAAAAAAAAAAAGAAAAAGCCAATTATTTTCTCAAGATGTTTTCCCCTCAAGTTTCTTTTTACCTCTAGGCATACACCAACTCATCCCCAGTGCCCAGCCCCCTGCCCCACCCCCTCACTAAAGACAGGACTGGAGGTGGTCCAGAACTTCTTTCATCTCAGCCTGATCAAAATTCCCTAGTTTACAAAAAAAAAAAAAAAAGCTTAAACAAATTAAGGTTTCACTTTATTCCCAGTAATAGTTGATTATTACACAATTGCTAGCCTAATAAAGACCAGTTTTTCTTCTCTTCTCCCCTTGTATTTTTATTTTAAAAAGTCTCATTTAATTATCAAAGTAATTCATTTTTATGCTACTAAAAATGAAAACGTGAGTCAAATACACCAAAGGCAAATGCATTCCTCTCCACCTAGCACCTATCAGGATACTTCGAGAACTGCTCACAAGTCTCTAGAGACAACCAGCTGGCTCCCAGTCTCCTCCCAGACTGGGGCTCAGGTGCCCAAGTCCCAGGCTATGCCTGTCAGTTAGCACAGATCAGGCTTATCAGGCTGTGGGCTGGAGGCCTTGGGCACACCTGCCACACTCCCATGTTACCCCAGGGGCAAAGTGGGGTGAGCTGGCTGGACACGGCCAAGGTGATGTGAGACCATGTAGCTTCCTGGTAAAGGGATACGGGGGACTCTGCCAGTGTACATTTATGGCCTTAGGCCAGCTTCTAAATCCCAGTTTGCTTATTTGCAAAATGTTGATAAATGACATTCTCAGAGCTTATGTGAGTATTAAATGGGATAATGTATATTAAACTCTTCACCGTGTACCTGGCACATACAGTGCTCAAAACATGGCCTTTATGAGTGGCTTCACTCTGGGAACTAGAAGGGAAAAGACACCCTTTTTGACTCCTGTCCTGAACAATAAAACAGCTCTGTCTCCCCATTCCCTTGCCTCTGTATTCCTCTAACTTTTGGGGAGAGGAAAGCAGTAATGCAGGAGACTATGCCACCTTTATTAACCGTCAAAATGCCATCATTATAGCTTTAACCACTGTCTCTTAGCTATACTCGACCTCACTGCATATTTTTAGCTTTTACCTCTGTTTTTACTTATATCATACATATTCCCTTAGAACAAATCCAGGGGCATTTCTTAGCCTCATCTCACTTGGCATCCTGCATGATTATTGCACGAAGAACACTTGGAGCTACAGGATTTAAGAAAAAGAATGAGAATGATGGATTTATATCCATTTGCATGTAAAAAGCATTTGCTTCCATCAAAGCAGAAGGTAAAAGAACATTTCTAATGTGCTTCAAATTATTTGAAGTTACATTCTTATAATAATAGTACAATCTCTAAAAGATTTGTTGAAAATTCACTGATCATAAGCTACTCTACTCTAAATCAATATTTTTCACAGCATTCTCTATGGAATACTTGTTCTGAAGAATCTTAGGAGTTTATGCAACATTAGAAATAATCTCTTGCTCATAAAGTATGAGAAAAGGTAGACTAAACAAAATTTCAATTGTAGAACCTCTCAGAACCTTGAAATGAAAATGTACTTTGTGACTCTCTAAGGGATGTTATGGTATGATATATTTTCCAAATTGGATTTCAAACTCTGTTTGTGAAAATCATCTCACTAGACTTGTGTTCTTCTAAATTCACATTGAAAAACAGTTACAAACCCAATGAAGATGAAACCACATATACCGACTGTTCTATAAAATCAAAAGTGGAAGCAAGGCTGAGAATGACATACTTGAAGACGGCCAGAGAATCTGTCCTGTTGCCAGACTACAGGGCTTTAAGAGACAGGGGAGGACAGTGATTAGCAGTGGGCCAGCCAATCAAATTCGGGCACAAGTTTTGGGGACAAAATAGCACATGTGTAGAGAGCTTTCCTGTCTTGAATGCTTATCATGAAAGGGGAAAATTCAGTGTGCCCTAAAGAAAGTATATTTCACATAAACATGGAGGAGGGGGCAAAAGGGCATGGCCTGGTGGGTATGTTTGTGTGAGGGGCACATTCCTTTCTTTAGCTTTTTGGAAATATAATAGAACTGTGTAAAGAAATTAAGCCAGCACCACAAATTAGGAAATAAAAGGCCCAATTATGTATTTCTGCAACACTATACGAAAATCACAAATTTTTTAACCACATAGAAAACAAAAAAGACAGCTATGAGTGCTTCAATTTTGCCTCATTTAGATTCATCACCACTACATCCATGTATCCTGTGCCTCTTCCCAAACCCCCTTCACGTTTCAGTCATACTATCCCTACATGTGTAGCTCATGTACTTGGTCACTGACTTCTTCCTCATCTCTGCGTCTCATCCCAACCTCAGGTAGGATTATGCCATTTTATTTAGTATGATTTCACTTGCTGTGGCAACAAACAAAACGAAATTTAAAAACAAAGCCTAGCTTGAGCAAAAATGCAATTTATTGGATCACTTAACCAAAACAGTCAAGAGGAGTCTAGTTTCAGGCACAGCTTGAGAGGTCCTCAAACAAGGTCATCAGTAACCAGTTCTCTTCCCCATCTTTTGGCTCCATTCTCCTGTGTACTGGCTTCATATTCAAACTCCATAGCTACTCCCCACAGTCCTCCATCTCTGAGTTCAGTAAATAAAATGATCTCTTTCCCAGAAGCCCTTGCAATGGTCACCATTGAATCTCATTGGCTCTGATTGAGTCCACCTACTGGGCCTAGGGAATGGGATAATCTGATTGGCTTAGGCTTAGGTCACATGCTCCACCACTCCAACCAGAGCACAAGGATAAGAGTGGAGAAGGAGCTGATTTTCCAGAGAGAAGTCAGTGTTCTATTTAATCACCAGAAGAAGGTGAGTGGCTGCTGAGGCACACATGAGAGGTCTACCATACTAGACTTGAGAGGTTATTTAGTCTAAATGTCTGTGTCCCCCTCAAAATTCATATGTTGAAATCCTAACTCCCAAAGATGATGATGATAGGAGGTGGAGCCTTTGGGAGATATTTATGATGAAGGTAGAGCTCTAGCGAAAGGATTAGTGTTCTTAAAAAGAGTTTCCGGAGAGTTCCTTAGTCTCTTCCTCCATGTGAAGACACAGTGAGAAGTAGGTAGTCTGTAAGCCAAGAAGGGGGCCTTCTTTTACCAAATGTGATCATGTCGATACCATGATCTTGGAATTGCTGTTGGCAACAAGACTACTCTCTTCCTTTCCATCTGGCCACATGTCTCTTGTTTGGGCCTCTACCCCAGCCTCTGCTCCAGGCTCTCCTCTCATCACGCTAGGACCCTCTCACCCACTTTCTCATGGTCCTGAGTCACTTTCTCAACTCCCAGATCTATATGACCTCTCAGCTCCCTGGCTCCTATTTATTGTCTCAATTCTCAGGTTCTGAGAAAAGAATCTGATTGGTCCAGTTTATCCAATCCTGCTAGATCAAAGGAGAATTATTTATTTAGGGTTTTCTTCCCTGTTGAATACGAATTTCCAAAAGGAAGAGACTTGATGATCTCATTTGATGCTTCATCTCTAATACTTGTCACAGAGCTTGGTGCATCATCAGTCCTCAAAAGATAATTGCTCTATGAGTGAATGGTCAGTTTATGGAAGGATTGCCTTAATCTGGCCAATGTGGGCATAACTGAGGGTGGGCTCAGGAGAGCAACAGGGGCTTTGGACATAGGCAGTATCCTTTGCAGGGCCAGGAGGCATAAGGCACAGCAATTGGTATTTCTAGTGCTTATAAGATCATTAGAACCTCATTGAGTTGATGATTTAGACTTGGTTGCCAAAAAGCTCAGGTCTAAATTTGAGGCTCAGTTTTAGCACCTATATTCAGCTTAGATTTTTCTAATACATGTATCCCTGTGTTCATTGACTGACCTTCCTCTCCAACCAAAATTTTAAAATTTTTCATTAATAATTGTTTTAATGATCCATTGCCTCTTTGTCTTTGTAAATGTCTCTACATCTTTAAAAAGTTGTAAATCTTAATAACGAAAGTTATATATGGTAGGTGGAGACAGGTGGTTCAGGGCCATGAAGGTCTGGCCCTGGAGGTGCTGCCTGGATTGAGGGTACACGAGAGGACTTTCCACTTCAGGCGCAGGGCCCTCCTCCCGCTCCATGCACTGAAGGAGAACAAGGGCTGTTGCTTTCCTATGCTTGGAGAGAGAATCGGGCTCTGCAGGTCAAATCTGATGGAAACAAGAGTAAACACAGGGTCTCTTGGTCTTTTTTTTTTTTTTTTTTTTTTTGAGCCTTGGCCTTGGCCTTTGGCCGGCAGAGCCTGAGACCCTTGGTCATGCGGGCACAAGCATGTTTCCCAACCTTGGGGTGAGCGATGTAGGCAAGCCAATTGAGCTTGCGACTGCCGCTCTTTGGGATCTTGATCTCCTTGTGCTTTACAAGGGCCTTGACAACCTCAGCACATGCATGCATGGCCTTGGTGTGGTTGGCTGTATCTTCTTCAGGCCTTTCTTAGAAAAGCACATGTTTCTCAGGAACTTGGGGTCCACCCCTTTAAGAGATTCATATCTTTATGATCAGGGTTTCTTGATGTTGTTTCTATGCCATTTTCAGGACTGGTTGTCTGTGGTGTGGTTCTAGGACTGGACCATGTCTGTCCTGAAGCCAGCAGCTCCCGAAGTGCCTGGGACTAAAAGAGAATGAGCAAACACAGGGTCTTTGATCAAACTAGTAGTGGGGTAGAAGCAGGTACTTTCCTGTTTTAATATCTTTGTCTCCTATGTGATCTTTAGAATATTCTAAAACCTTCAGCTTTACCTTTCAACTACTCACTGCTGGTTCATTACAGGATTAACCAAGCTAACATGTAATTCACAGGTGTGGATTTTGTGGCTAGAATTATGTTCTGAATTGTCTCATGTTTGGTTCTGTGCCAGCAATATTCTGGATCCAGACTTCATCTCGTTAGATGGCTGCTGTCTCCCTTTCCCCGACACTCCTCAACTCACTAGCCTCCCTCTCCATCACCCCACTTCTGTCTACAGTTGCCCCACCCCCAGCCTACCCTATCTGCCCGGTACTCTTCTAGGAGTGTATAATAGGGTCCCACTTAGAGGTTCCCTGGCCATAGGTGACACAGGACATTGCTCTGTCCCTGTGGCCTTTTCAGATGGACCTTGGAGAGGTAGGCGGCCCAGGCCCCTCCCTATTCCTCCACCCTGCTTCCTCCTGCTGGCAGCAAGGCACGTAGATAGCTATGCTGGGCTCCCCCACACCCATCTCTTTCCTGTTGCCTTAGCAACGAGATTGAGAAAGTTGGGTTGCCAGGTATCCAAGGTTACACAGTGTTCAGACAACTGCTACATGCTATATTTACATACAGATCTACAGTTGGTTCAATGAGAGGTTTTAATTGTATACAGGTGTATACAGGCGAACATCGAATCTGGGTCTGATCACAAGATTCCCTTTCATTTGTATAACGAGCTCAGGATTAAACTAGGAACATTTTACAATCAACAAAAATTGCTCCTCTCTTTCTCCCCAGGAGTGAGGGAAGTGGGTTCTTAAAGGCAGGGGCGAGAACCGGGGAAAGGGTGGATGGAAAGAGAGAATAAATATTATTATTTACTTTTTACTCAGTAATGTGAATTTACAATAGAAGAGGAGAGGGCATCTTATCACTTTATAGTTCATAGCCTTGGGGTTTTTTTGGGGGGTCCCACAGACCATCTTCCCCAAGATAGCCAAGGGCCCGGCTTGTAGTTCAAGAGATCCAAGTAGCTCACCCCAGATGCTCGGATCTGGGCAGAGGCAGCAAGCCCTCATGTCCAGGATCCTTTGGCGCCTCAGCCCGCTCCGCCTTCCCCAACTTTCCTGCAGCTGAGGGAGCTGCCGGAGCCCAGCTCTTCTCTGGCAGAGGCCGCTCAGCCCTGCTCGGCTGTGCAGGTTTCTCAGCTGAGTTCCTGCACAGGTTCCTCAGGCCCTCAGGTTAGGACGCCTGGCCCCCAGCCTGGTTCACAACAGGTCGTTTCCAAAGCAGTTTTACAAATACAAGATCATGGGATCTTGCAAAAATCCAAGGAGGAGGAAGGTGTTGTTTGGTCCATTTTGCAAGTGGACAAACAGGGATTTTGACAGCCAGTTTGTTAGCTTGGAGCCTCAGTTGGACATGGCGCCCATGTCCTGGGACTGGGAGGCCTCCTCTCTCCATTGCTTTACCCCATGACCCGGGGATGTGGTCCTACCCAAGGTAAATTTGCCTGCCATTCATTGTGAAGAAGATTTTGCATACCCTTTTCCCTTGGCATTCTCGCAGAGGAATTGGAAGAAATTAATACAATTGCATCAGCATTAGTAGTATAGTCACACTGACAATGTCTAAACTAGAAAATGAGACACGTGGTCTCACCAAGGGTTCCTGCTAATGTCTGAATTTGGTTTTACAGAAAAGAAAGCTCACAATTTTAAAATCTTATTCAACTATACATTTAACCAATTGACATCAATGGAAGAAATAGAATTAATTGAATCGGGATTATTTCAGAAAGTTTGGGACAATTGTGGCTATATCGTTGATGCTATGATGTATACAGCCATGCTTTTTCTTTATTATTATTATTCACATGCTTTTTTTCTTTCAAGAAGATTAAAGTGATTTATAAACAACTTCTATTAATCCTTTTGTGAATATTGAAATCAAGTTCAACAGAAATTGATTACTGACCAGTCTTCTTCGAAGATATCTGACAGAGTTAATATTCAAGAGGAATTGTAGGATTATGATTATTAACTATAACTTTTTTAAAAATTCAGATTAGGAAATAGGTAAAGTCAGCAGTTCAAACTTGAAAAAGATGTGATCTCTGATTTATGTTCTGATCCATTTTCAAAGGATTTTAAAGGAAATTCTATCCTAGTTTTCAGGTTTTCTTCTTTTCTGGTTTCCTTTCAAGGAAATTTCAGAAGGATTTAATAAACATGTAGGTCAGGCAAATGTCCAGAATGTCTAAGAATGAGATTATAAATTCTTTGCCACCAGAGTTCTCGAACAAGAAAAGCTGGCAACAGCAACGTGCCAAGAACCTTATTTTATGACAATTGGAAATAGTGAAATTTCAATATTAAATTAATTAAACTACAGTCCAGAAATACAGGCAGCATAGCAGCCACGTTATTTCTTACAGGTTTTAAAATTAATAAAAACTTAATTGCAGCACAATTTCATTAAATTTTTATATTGCTTATTAAATTATAATTATACAAATATGAAAATAGGCTTCTGTTACTTGAGTTCTCTTATTTTCTGCTGCTCTTAAAATGATTTATCCTCAAATATAACACTGAGCACCTTTAAGTAGCCTATTTTACAACATCAGACAAAATTAAGCTCCTCGTTTGTCTTAACCTATATTATTTTGCAAGAAAACACTCTTAAGGCTTAATACGTGTTTTACAGGTTTGGAGGGAATGGAAGTACACACAGTCACACAGAAGCTTTACAAAACTTGGACTTGCATTCTTTCTGCAGGTGACTATTAAAAAAATAAAGAGAATGGAAACTCAGAACCATAACAAATGATCTGAAAGCTAAAGCTCTAGAGTACATCCATCCATCCCCACCTTAAACACATTTGTTCTCATTTCAACTTTAAAACTACAAATTACCAATCGCCATGTCTACTGTCGTTTGTGGCCACATGTCCAGGAGCTTAAGTTTCTTCCCGCTTTGGAGTTAGATGCCCTGTGAGAAACTTATTTACATAATTATTCAGAAACTCACAAAGTGTATATGGCCAAATTTTACAGGGATAGTTGCGTCTTCCTGCATCTGGCTGGTGTTGCATGTTCCAACTTTGAGCAGGTAAGACTCACAGTCTTTTCCGAAGATCAGAAAATGAATTACCAGAATTAAATTGCTTATTGGAGAAACCACACACCAGAGGCAAACCTGGTACCAAATGTATCCAAGTTGAATTGAATTTCAAAAACCACCACCAGATTTGCCCAGATTCACCTCTATGACACACACAACCAACCGCAGTTAAAATGGGTCACAAACACAGTTTGCATTACAGAAGTGACCGAGTTTTGGGCATGGCACCAAGTCCTTTCTTTTCCTTTTTTCTCTTCCCTACTTTATCTCTGGTCAGGCTATCCACCAGCCTAACTGAACCCTTTGTTCTGCTGCTCACCCAGAAAAGTCAGTGGGGCTTCCTATTCTTCTGTTTTTCCACCATCTGCACGAAAATAGCCCTCCTCCTACTCTCTAA
>NW_006439568.1:21055406-21103355 GCF_000325575.1 Pteropus alecto | reverse complement strand
CTGCTGTGGGCAGCAGCTTTTGCTAATAGAACTTGAACTTGAAGGATGAAAGAGAAAATAGAATTGTGTTGCTTTTGGGGGGTTAATCGAACTTAATCCTGGATGCAATGAATGGCCTGAATGTCACCGCTCTCCCTCTCTTCCCTTTCCCAGCCCTCTCCTGCCCCACGCTCTGCTCCCAGTGCTGTGAGGCCTGGTTCCTCACACACTGTCCCAGTGCCAGCTTCTTAACAGAGCCTTTGCACGGCACATTCATTCTCGGCACTTCCCAGTTCAGTCAGCCACATTTGCTCAGGAGGTCAACACCTTTGCTGATCTTTTGTTATTGGCCAGGCATTGTTTCATGGTTTAAGGGGGTAAAAAAAGTCATTCGTTCAATTAATCAAATAACAATATTTGATGAGCAACTATTTTGTGTTCTAGGTGCCATTTATATAGCAGAAAACAAAACAACCTTCATGGGGCTTATAATCTACGGGGCGAGTGATGGAGACCAACAATTACATACACAGATTATCTACTATGTTAGATAAATCTGAAGAAAAATAAAGCTGAAAGGGGATGAGGGATGTTAGTGGGGCTTTGCAATTTTAAATCGGGTGGTTAGGGAAGGCCTCACTGTAATGACGACACTGAATAGCGGCCTGAGGGAGGTGAGGGAGCATGCCATGTAGACGTCTGGGGCAGAACTGTCCAAAGAACTAGCTATGCAAAGGCCCTGAGGCAGAACAGTGCTGGATAAGATGAGTTAGGAGTCAATAACGTTGCTGGGGCCGCGTGTGCCAGAAGAACACTTGTAGGAGATGAGATCGGAGAAATAGAAGTGGGGGAGATCACATAGGCCTTATAAACCATGAGAAGAACTTTGACTTCAAGTCTGAGTGAAATGGGGAGCCATTTGAGGGTTTAGGGCAGAGGAGTGACATGATTTGCTGTGGTGACAATTAACTGGATAAGGGTAGGGCGAGGGAAGAAGCAGGGAGATCAGTTAGAACATCCCTGAGGTAATACAAGTAAGGGATGATGGTGGCGGGAGCAGAGTGGAGGGCGGCGGGGGTGGTGAGAGCATCGGAAGTCTGGATATATTTTGAAGATAGAGCTGACAGGATTTACCATGGATCAGAAAGATGAGCTATGGAAAAAGAGAAAAGAAATATAATTAAGATTTTAGGCCTGGAATCTGAGAAACGAAGAGCGAGACTCAGCACGTGCCCTGGAAGAGCTCCCAGTCTGCCGAGGCTCATCAGATGGAGGGATACCTGCCGTCACAGAGTAGGTTCGGAGGTCGCAGCTCGTGCAGGACTCTGCGGAGGGATCTGGGTCACGCAGAGGAGCTGCAATGGGCTGGGCCATGAGGGAGGAGCAGGGACTCGCCAGGCTGGTGAGGTGGGGAGGATATTCCAGACTCAGAACTCACGGGAGGTCAGGATGTTCTAGGATCCCTGCGTCAACCCCAGCCAGGCTGGGCAAGGGACCAAGTGGTCACCAACGAGCTTGAAAAGCCAGTGTGGCTTCAGAGTTGCCAGGCTGACCTAACGGGCCTTCTGCCCCTTTTCCCTTGACAGCTTACCATGGTTGGAAAAGCTTAATGCACGTTTTCACTGTCTTCTTTGCGGCTAGGAGTGGCCATGTGTGACACAGTCTGGCTGATAACACATAAGCACATATCTGCTGGGGTCTACAGCAGAAATGTGCTTTGCTCTCCTCACAAAGGCGACAGTCACGGCAGCTGGTTAGGAACTCTTGCTTCTACTCAGAGTACAGACGTGATGTGGAGTTGCAGCAAGCAGCTTGCCGCCCTGAGCTGGCAAATCCACATGCTGAGGTGGGTGAAGTGGAAAGTTGGAAAGAGAAAGCCATGATGAGACGAGCCAGTGCTCCAGCTCTGATGGCCTACTTCTAGACTTCTTGCAAGTAAAATCATGAAATGTCTTTGCTTGCTTAAGCCTCTCTTATTTGGATGTTCTGTAAATACCCGCGCGTTCCTAAGTAGCAGAACCAGAGCCTCGCAGACCTTGCCCAGTTGCTCTGACTCGTGGACATAGCCAACCACAGAAGGGTTAATGGGGCAGTGATGTGATCTAACTTTTGGAATAATCCCTCTGGCAGCAACATGGAGCCAGACTAGAGATTGGAGGCAGAGAGACCCACGAGGAGGCCAGAGCTCAAAGTGGAGCAGAGCTTAAGGAGGTAATGTAGGGAGGTGGCATGAGAGCTAACTGTTAAATCAGGCTCTATTCAGAGCTTGCAACGTGCTGATCAGCCCTGCGGCCTGCCATGAGGAAACCCCAACCTCCAGGGCCACGAACTGGTACCAGTCTGTGGCCTCTTAGGAACCAGGCCATACAGAGGAAGGTGAGCGGCTGGCAAGCCAGGGAAGCTTCCTCTGTATTTGCAGCCGCTCCCCAGCGCTAGCATCACTGCCTCAGCTCCACCTCAGATCATCAGGCATTAGACTCTCACAGGAGCACCAGTCCCTGGTGCCAAAAAGGTTGGGGACCGCTGCTACAGAGCAAAACCTGGGGATTGCTAGCATGCTTTCACACTGCATACCCATACCTTCAAAGGAAAATAGGGAAACGAAGCCTTTAAACTGTAATTTATAGAAACTACGAATGATATATAAACTGAATTCCCCAAATATTCAGGGTCTCTGTCTCCCTCTCTCGTTGTCTTATATCCGTTTCTCATTCTCTGTCTTTGAGAGGCGATCACACTCTGTCTGTGGAGTGCTATTCCTTCCCTAATAAACTTTTCTTTTGTTTCTAACTCTGGGGTCCATTTGAACTCTTTCCTGTGTACAGTCAAAAACCCTCGCCAACCCTGTCTCAGTGCAAGACTTTAATCCCCACTCAGGGGATTTGCCCCATCCTGCATCAGTGGATCTGGCCTGGGTAGGGCTGTCAATGGGCCCTTCTCACGGACCTGCCACCTGACCTCCTCTCTCTGCTCTTCTTCCCCACAGGTTTCACTTGGTGCTGGGCCTTTCATCAGGCTCCCCCTAGCAGAAGCCTGTGTTTGCCTTTTCTTCTCTGAGACTCATGACCCTTCCTGGATTCTGAGTAGGGAACATTCCTCACTGGCTAATCCGAAGTCCACTGGATTTGTTTAGTGAACCATAGCATTCACTGTGTTCTAGGTACTGCTGTGAAATGCTGTATATACATGATTTTATTTAATCCCCTCACCACCTGTATGAGGGGAGTACGTGTGCCCCCATGGTACAGATGAAGGCTCTGGGACTCACTCGAGCTCATACAGGTAGCAAGCAGAAGACACGAGTCTATTCAAAGGCCTACTCTTAACCACTAGGTCATATTGCCTCTGGCTATCACCTCACCAGGGTGTGTGTGTGGGGGTGGGGGTGGTGAGGAACAGCAAAGGCACCGCTCAGAATGACAGAATGACCTCCCTCCATTGCTTTTAATAGGAAACTGCCTGTCTTCTGCGCTATCTATACACATCTGGTGCATCAGACAGGCCTCCTTTGGCTTTTTCTTTGTGACCGATGGTGTCTGACAGTTTCAAAACAGCCTTTAGGCATCTTCATTAGAAACACAACTTTGCATAAGAAGAATAATTTTTAAACCCCAAATCAGAAAAAAGAGACTGCGTGTGGATTGAACCCAGAGCAGAGCCTCCAGCTTTCAGGACTTGCATAAATTTTGACTAGAAATCAATGAAGCATGAAATGGAAATGCTGACCCACCCCGAGCAAAGCACACACCTTCCCTGACCCATCGCCCAGGCTTTTGCACTGGCCAATGACACTCCAGCATCACATCTTCAGAATTTAGCTGTTGATTTGTTGCTGCCGGGATTTTGACCAAGGCTTACACAGGAGGCAGAAAACTATTGGCACAAAATGGCCGCATTGTTTTAGAATCTTTGTGCACACAGGTGGGCCGAGAAAGCGCCACAGAAAGCCTAATGAAAGGAAGCAACTTCGCACGGCGGTGAAGACCACGGGCATTGGCCCAAGTCCTGTGTTTAAACACCTGCTTTAACATTTATGTGATAGTTGTTTGACTTAGAGAAGTTTTTTTTTTTTTTAATGATATGTCTTTATTCATTTATCATCACACTGCTACAATTTAAATATGTGAGTACTGATCTCTTTCTCTAGTATATAAAAAGTTTTCTTAATGATATAACTTTATCCCCTTTACTGTTATACTGCTACACTTTAAATATAAGCAAGCATGGATCTCTTTTTTTGTGGTATAATTGACATATAACATTGTATTAGGTTCAGGGATACAACATCATGAATCAAATATTTGTATGGCAAAATGATCACAATAAGTCTAGTCGGCATCCATCACCACACATAGTTACAAATTTTTTTATGTGTGATGAGAACTTTTAAGATCCGCCGTTTTAGCAGGTTTTGAATATACGATACAGTCATCATGTGGTACATTACATACCCACTTAGGGAAATTTTTTTAACCCTCTCTGAGCCTCAGTTTTCTAATTGTGAACTGGATACACCAATGAGAGCATTTGAATGAGATTTTAAATCACTTAGCCCATTGTGGATCCCCTGCCCTCAGTAGGTGTTTGATAAGACACTACTGTTGTTCTATTGCTTTTACGGCTGATGCTTTCCTGCTCTGCACTGTCTGCCAAGAGCCAGCAGAGGTACTCCCATGCCCCAGTGGCAGCTTAGTCAAATTGCAAACAGAAATGTCACATCTTCTAAGAAAACTTCTTTTGGGTTTAGCTCTTAACCAAGCCTGGGACACCAGAGGAGTTTTAGTATGAGTGGATGTTCAGAGCTATGCTGATGGATGCACAGGCATTATTAACAGAAGAAAGTGGGCGGGAGCAGCACATGTAAAGGCCTGGGGGTGGGGTGGGGGTGGAGGGGGAGACGTGTGCATTCCCAGGGCTCTGTGGTTTATTATTGCGGAAATTATGTCCCTTATGTATTTTCTATCCTGATGTCTAGAAGAATGCATATAGGAGTTTAAAACATATGAAGTGTCACCATCTATATTGAAGAGGAATTTTCCACTTAAATGGCTAATCTTGTAATTAGCTCTTTGTTTTGCTTCTGTGGACATGTTTGCTGCATAGGCCGAAGAGCAGAGTGATCTCGAAATCAGCTGAAGACTCACCCTCCCCTTTGATTGTTCTGTCTCGATAACAGATGTATTACCTAAATTCCAGTTTGAAAATCTCATGCTCTGTAACTGCCCGTAGCCCATAGCAACTCCCACATGCGCGTGTAACCCATAGCAACCCCCGCGGTCTGTAACTGTCTGAGGACAAATCAACCTATCAGCCCATGCCAACTGTACAGCGTGGATATAAAAGCAAAATTGCCCCTGAGCTCGGGGCCCAGATCTTCAGAGGGCTAGCTCTTTTTGGACTGCCAGTGTAATAAACCTGAGTTCTCCAACTCTTGGAGTGGTGCTTGGTTTCTCGTTGGTCTTGTTTCGCAACATTTCTGCAACAATATTGCTTAGAGATTTAAGTGTTATAAAAAGTTTCTGTGTGTGTATGTGAGTGACACACACATACACACAGCTGCTTTAAGGCAACACTCCCCAAAAGTTTAGTGGTGATTCCAGTCTTAGGAATCAGAACCTATTTTACAACTGTGACCTAGAGGAGGAAGCCCACCGCTTCCTCAGTGAAGGTGTCCCTGGGAACAACAAACACTTCCACTGCATTTTTTAAAATGGCAAACCTGCTCGCTCAGACCTAGGCACTGCAGTAAGCACTTTACTTGCATGACGTCGCATACATTATTGTCTTTATCCACCTCCCCTTCACCCAGATTCTGTCACAGCCCACCCTGCCTAATCCGGTGGCTGGGTTTCTGCTTATTTGTTGCTCTTGTCATTGTTGTTTTGGAAGCCCTAACGGAGGCTCTTTGTTGCCATGGGCCTGTGACCTGGAAGGAACAGAGACTAAAGGACTGTGCACACTGGTGAAGGGGACAGAGTGCTTTCAGCTCCTGGCATTCCTTCTGGCTCTTTGATTCCATCCCCATATTGTATTCAACTTTATTTGCATCCTATGCCAGAGAATAACACCATCTGAAAACAAAAGTATCTTCCTCTATTTCTCCTAAGAAAGAGGGAGGTGGGGAATGAGAGAGAGAGAGAGACAGAGAGAGACAGAGACAGAGAGAGCAGGAGCATCTGCATGTCAACCAGACCAAAAGCAGAGCAATGTCACTGTTGTTGGGCCTCCAGATACTATAACTTATGGCAAATACAGCTGCAAAAAAAGAAGCACAGACCACCCCCACTGTCAGGGGCCCACCGGGCCAGGCGGAGACCGCAGGCCCTCCTGGCAGGCTCAGGCCTATGGCTGCCATCCCAACCTGGCCGTCCCTTTCTCCGTGCACCATTCTGAAGCTTGGGCTTCTCTGCATTTTCCTCCTCCTTTCTCTGGTGTCTGCTAGTCACACGCAGGGGTTACTATGGTAATAGCAAAACCCTGTTGTGGTAAAAATTTTGTAGGAATATAATTTAGGTAGAAGCATGAATCTGGTGTGTTTATATTTTTACGAGGATAGAAGCTCAGATTCTGAGTTTCCAAGGAAGCTGAAGGAACTCAAGTCAGAGCACAACTGTAGAACCGCCCCCCCGCCCCCCACCATCCCCAGCTCCGAGTAGGTCATTGGCTGGGTCACTGTAATATAGGGAGGAGCAAGAGAACCAGAGTGTTAAATCAGACTACATTCAGAAAATACAATATGCTGATCAGCCCTGCAGCCAGGCCAAGAGGAAACCTGCAGAACAAAGGAAGATTTCTGCTGGGATTGTTAACAATCCATTTACCCTGGAAGGGACACCCTGAGGGGAAAATAGGAAAAGAGTCTTTAAGGGGCTCCCTACACAAAATAAAATAATTCATTCCCTAGGCTAAAACCATGGGGAACCTATGGATCAAAGGCAGGGAATTGCCAGCAGGCCTTTCACTCTACATATTCTTACCTTTTCACACTACATATTCTTATCCTTTCGAACCGCATGCCCATAGCATCAAAGGAAAATGGGTAAACAAAGTCTTTCAGTTGTAATTCACAGAAACTAACAATGATACATAAACTAAATTCCCCAACACTCTGTGACTTTATTCTGTCTCTCACCATCCTGTCTCTATTGTTTCTGTCCCTCTGAGTCTCTCTCAGGCCCTCTCGCTCTCTGCCTGAGAGGATACCATGCTCTGTCTATGGAATATTACCCCTTCTCTAATAAGCTTTCCTTTTGACTCTAACTCTAGCGTGCATTTAAATTGTTTCTTGCACTCAGCCAAGAACCCTGTCTCGCTGCAGGCCCACTTACGGAAATTTGCTCTGTCCTGCATCATCTGGACCGAGATAGACTGTCAAGCTGGGGTGAACAAGAAATGGCTTAAACTGGGGCAGAAGATGACAGCCCTGGTCCTCACTGCTTTCAGTGAAATGTCAGTCTCCAGGTGCGCTCATCATCCCTGCCCCTGAGAAATCTTGGTGACTGAATAAATGAGGACAGGGCCTGGTTTTCTTTTCATTCTCCAAGATTTCTCTCCCCTCGCTTATGAGTTGTCTCAAGGGGAGGAGGCTGGACTAAGAGCCGCCTGAGAGCCGGGCCTGAAGCTTACTTGGGTTTTGCTTCCCTTGCTTCCCATCCAGCCTTGATTCTAGGCTCAGCGGACACTCATTAAATGCTTAAGTTGCCTTACCCACAGCGATGGAGAACACGAAAGAGTTCATCAGTGGTGTGAAATGGACAGGAAAACGGACAGCCTTCTCTGCAGAGACCTGTCTGAGCGGAGTTCCTGGGACCAGAGGAGCTTTGGGTTATCACGAATATTACGACATCGCTCTTCAGGGAGAGCGACCTCACTTACAGACAGCCCAGGGCCGGTCCAGACGACTCCATTACGCAAACCATTTGTGTGACTCATGACGTGACCCCCATCCCCTTACCCATCCCATTGTTTTTAAGACTAATTATCCTTTCCTTTGTTCTGCAGCATAAATCATAGGGAAATGACTTAGCTGTTCACACTAGCATTTTATAGAAATTATCGTCTGCCATGGATCTGACAGATCATCTGGAACAGTGAGTGATTCACAATCTTTTTTCCATCCAACACTAAAGAAATGAGACAATTCCATCAGCAGGCAGATTTGAACTGGGGCTGAGATATGGAGGTCACGCGTGGAATCTCAGGGGTGAGGGTGATCTGTCAGGTTTGCTTTCTGTCACCTAGAAGGCAGAGCCCTGGAAAAAGTGACATAGGACACATATGTTTTGATAAAAGTGATCAAGAATAGCCTGGACCACACAGTTGGAAGAAGTACTGAACCCCTACTCCCCATGATTCTGATACCCTGCTGTCTACATTGAAAATCACTGATTCAGTTAACACCTTGCTATTTAGATGTAAGAAGCCAGGGAGACTCAAACAAGTGAAGCAACCAGAAACACACATTAAAAACAATGTGTGTATCAAAGCCAGGTCCCCACGCCCACTTCACATTAGGATGTAGTGCAGCACACAGCTCTCTAAAAAGTACTATGCATCTGAAGGGAACGAGTAAGAAGCATTGATCTAGTCACTTGCTATTGAAAATATGGGATGAAAGAGGAGCCCAGGAAATTCTTGAAAAGAAGCTGAGGATGGCAGGGGAACCTGGGCATCAGCTAGAGGCAGAGAATGTGGGGGCTGGTCCTCGGGACAGGAGAAACCTGCTTCGTGTGACAGCGGAGGCTGCTCTCTAGGATGGCTGGGCTGGGCTGGGAAGGGCTGCAGGTATGCCGGAGCTGGCTCTTGCTGGCATGTCTCTCCCCAGTGTCCTATTCAATGACATCCTATTGGTCACACACCAGCTCTGCCACTTACCACCTAAGTGACTTTGGCAAATTGACTAATCACTCTGTGCTTCAATTTCCTCATTAGTAAAAATGAATATAGTAACAAAAGTTCTCATCAGACAGTTTACTGTAAGGATCAAACAAGTTAATAAGTGTTTCGAAGAGAATCACGTAGAAAGTGGTCAACTGTGTCATCAACGGTGGTTGTTAGTATAACTCGTTGGTTTATGGGTCCCTGGAAAAGCCAAACAGAATGTCAGAGCTGTTATAAAACATAAGCAGTTACTAGGGAGAGAGCGCCACAAGGCAACCTGGGGATCAACAAGGGCCACAGGTCCATCAATGAAGGACGACACTAGTGTAGAAGCCTTTGATGTGCCTGCCAGGCTTGGTGCCCAACACTTTCCGTTCCTTTTCTCCAAGTCCACCTTGCTGTCGGAGCCTTTCTCCCATCTCCCAGGTGCGTGCTCCATCCCACTCGGTGGCGAGGGAGAGAGCGCCACAAGGCAACCTGGGGATCAACAAGGGCCACAGGTCCATCAATGAAGGAGGACACTAGTGTAGAAGCCTTTGATGTGCCTGCCAGGCTTGGTGCCCAACACTTTCCGTTCCTTTTCTCCAAGTCCACCTTGCTGTCGGAGCCTTTCTCCCATCTCCCAGGTGCGTGCTCCATCCCACTCGGCAGTGCGTATGACTCCTCTACAGCCTTGTATTTGCAACTTTACTGAGAGTTGCCGTCAGTCTTTTCCTGTGTCAGATCCCTGTCCCCTGCTAAGTGACATCCATGGGATGCTGCTTACTGAGTGCCAGGGTAGCCACTTCAGGCAATGGTCACCCAGGTCACGGCGCTGTTCGATCAGGCTTCATGGTGTATATCCACATCTAAAATCCATTTTTAAGATCAATATTCCAGAAAAATATGTGGTTTTGATAAAGGAAAAGAAATTGCTCATCGAGAAGAATTTCTGATCACAGTAGATCAAACTGCTGCTTTCTCAGGGGCACTGCAACTGCTCTCACAGTTTCCCCTACCCCTTGATAAATCCCGGATGCTGCTGCTCATGTGTACCTATGAGTACCGAAGTCGCCTCCCATTCCATCCATCCTAAACTGACCGCATCATCTTATCTGCAAAACTGGCTTCTCTTACTTCTTTTCCTCAGGGGATCGCAGCTCCCACAGTTCCCCGCGTCTGATATAGGTCATTCATTCTCAACCCCTCCCCCTTCCTGAGCCCCCTGCCACCATTCAATCAAGTCTGCTGAATTTAGACCAACTGCTATGGTCTGAATGCTTGTGTACCCTCAATATTCCGATGTTAAAATCCTAATCTGCAATGGGGTAATATTTGGAAGTGGGACCTGTGGGAAAAACAACAAGAAATTTGCTACTTGAAAGAGGGCCCTCACCCAATCGTGCTGGCACTCTGATCTCGGACTTCCAGTGTCCAGAACTGTGAGAAACAAATTTCTCTTGTCTATAAGGCACCCAGGTTGTGGTATTTTGTTACAGCAGCCTGGATGGACTAAGACACCAACTGCCCCAGTTTTCTTAGGACTGAGGAATTTCCCAGGATGTGAGACTTTCAGTGCAAAAAAATGGGTAAGTGTTGGGAAAACAGATGAATCAGTCACCCTAGGTGAACTTCACCTCCACAGTTTTTCTTGACTCCATCCCGATTCCCACTTGCATGCTACCTTGCTAGCTCAGGTTATTCTTACCGCTCATCTGGACGACTGCAGTGGCCTCCTGATGGATCCTGATGCTCCCAGTCTTGCTCCTCTTACATTCACCCTCCAAACAGCTAGCATAACGATCTTTTTAGAAGCAACTCTGAGCAGGTCACTTCCCTTCAGGGCTTTCCTGTGACTCTGTTGGTTTCTCAGTAGCTCCCTATTACATACAGGATGGAGCCAAATTTACCTGGCACATAGTGGCCTCTGTGATCTAGCCACTGGCAACCACTCCAGACTCTCAACAACCTGCTGAGCACCTTTATATACCAGTAAAACAAACTGGCCTCTAGTATCTTCCATGCCATCATTCCAAACTGCATAAGTCTTTGCTTTTGTATCTTTGTTCCTGCCGTTTGTCTTAATTTGGGCTTCCTTAGAAGCAGAGCCTGAGACGAGCATTTGGATGCACATAGTTTATTTGGGAGGTGATTCGAGGAGGCGGAAGTGAGAGAGTGAGGATCATGAGGTAGGGAAGGAGAAATAGTCAGTTCTTAGGTGTGTATGGTCTTCAACATCTTTTGGGAAGATACAGTTAACCCATAACAAGAGGGGTGCTCTCTACTTC
The DNA here is from genome assembly GCF_000325575.1 of Pteropus alecto. Taxonomy (NCBI): domain Eukaryota; kingdom Metazoa; phylum Chordata; class Mammalia; order Chiroptera; family Pteropodidae; genus Pteropus; species Pteropus alecto. The sequence continues at coordinate 21,092,229 of NW_006439568.1, read as the reverse complement.
CAGAACCCCTGCTCTTAGTGAGAGGTGGAAACCCTGAGCACTTGTACTTCAGGATGGGTCAGCACATGAGTGGGCACCCAGGTCATCTCACTGTTTGATCAGGCTCCTAACCTCCATGGCGTATATCCACATCTGTAATCCAGTACCCCAAGAAGGGTATACAACATCTGTTTAAATTTTCCACCAATTGGTCTTTTGGTACAATCAGTGCCTGAGCATCTTCCAGTTCCTTTTTTCTCTCCTTCCCTCTCCTTTGACATCCCTCAGCATTTCCTGTCATAGGTAAGGGCTGGACCACTCTTTACAGACCGACATGAAATCAAGGTCAGGGACGTAATGTTCTAGGCAAAATTCCGGGGGAAGGTGAACCACCCTTAAGCATTTGTGCATCAGTCAGTGTTGTGTACCATCCATATCTCTCAGACTTTTGGGGGTTCCTCACCCACTTCCACCACCAGTCTCTGCCTCTGAATCTGAGAGCTTCTCCTGACTTCCTCAGCCCGACCTCTGAAATCTCTGCCCTGGAAGTAGTCCACAGGAGTGGTGTATGAATACCCCAGTTTCTTCCCTCTGGATAGGATAATTCTGAGATGTGTATTTTACACTATCTCTCAGTTTCTCCATAGGTTTAAGTAGGTCGTTAGCTGCCTATCTTTCTCTGTGTCACTTCCCTGCACGTCTCAAATAAATTAATCACACTCGAAATCTTGCCCCTAAATCTGCTTCTGGAAAACCCAAACTAAAACAGCCACCACAGGCGGAGCCCCAGGCCTTTCAGATTCCTCAGGGTGGAGCTTGTGGATCAGTGCCGTCGACAGAACTTCCTGTGGTGAGGGACATGTTCCAGGTTTGCACTGTCTATAGCGATAGTCATTAGCCCTAGATGGCTATGAAGCACTTAAATGCGGCTAGTGTGACTGACAGGCTGAATTTAAAATTTGCCTAATGTTAACTAATTTATATTTAAACAGCCACACATGGTTCGTGACTTTTGTATCAGATAGCACGTGTCTGGAGGACCATCGCACCTCTCTTTTGTCCACCCTTCACAGAATTAAAAAGCATTTTGATTTTTTTAAAAACCAAAGGTTAGGGGTTGATTAGGAAAAGGCTTGGGGGAGGAGAATCAAAACCCCGGCTTTTGACAATTTCTTTTCACCTGTTTCTCTGGAAGAAAGCTGTTTGGTCGGAGGGTCATGATTCACTTAAGACAGATGCTGTATGTGAGAGAATCCCACTGGCAGGACTCACATATTAGGGACCTACCTGCATTAACTACGAGGCTTGCACCACTCAGGATGTTCGTAAGTCATGTAATTAGTTCAAATAAAATCACTCCACTGTGCTCTTGGTAAAACCCTTCAAAACCCAAGCTCCAATGTTCTTCAAGACAATCTTTTCTATGACCTTGAGGTTTTGAGATCATCACGAGAGGCTGAGAGTAGGCTCATTTGGAGGAACATTGAACATACTTTCCTAAGGGAGAATGTTTGCTAATAACCATTTGTAGTGCAGAGAAAGAAATCAAATTCTCTTTTGCATTAAGGGCCAAGTCAGGCTGCTCACAAGGACCAAGAGCCCTTATAATTATGCAGTTTCCGGTTATGACAGATCGTGTCTCTTGCTATTGTTGTGACAAAGGATGCATTATGGTGACAGGTAAGTGCTTGGGCTTTGGGGTCACCCTGACCTGGGGTAGGTTCCTGACTCTTCCTTGATGTGACTGTGAGACTTTGGGGTCCTTACTTAATTTTGCCCCATCTGCAAAATGGGTATAACAATAGTACCCAGTACCTGCCCCATAGCAGTGATGCAAAGAATAGATGAAGCGATGGAGGGAAAGCTCAGCACATTAATCATTGTCGTCACAGAGAAACGAGTTCCAATCCCAGCTCAGTCACTTATCGGCTGTGTGAGCTTTGCTGAGTTGCTTAACCTCTCTGTGTCTCAACTTCCTGATTTTTAAAATGGAGGTAATATCTAGCTGGAACAATTATATGGGTTAAGGATAATTTGTAGGCAGTACTTGGTATGTGGAAGGTACTAAGTATATAATTAATATTATACCTTTTTTCCCCTATAGGGATAGGTGTGCGGGTAATGGATGTAATAAATACTTTCCAAGTCGATATTTTCCCCTGTGCTGAAAAATGCCAGGCCCCTTTGAATTTTGTTTAGTGAACTCTGAAATTTGTGTAGTATTCTGTATTTTATTAAAATATGTCAAGGATATTCTCTCGTTCGACTTTTTGTTTTTACTGATTGTAACCAGGGATATGCTTTGTATTTTATATGTTCGTTTCAGTCATATTTTTGTGCATACTTAAGTCTGGGCTAGAAATAGGAATAAACTAATATTACCGAGCACTTTGTGTCCAGCACTGGGTCCAGATTTACCCATACAATCTCATTTTGTCTTCGTAGCAATCCTTTGTTATTCTTCTAAGGGGCTATTATCGTATCCATTTCACAGAGAGAGAGAAACTGAGGTAAAGAGTGGTTACATAGGTGGTTCAAGGTCACATCGGGCAAAGCCAGGTTTCAAGGTCAGGCTGTGCCTGACCCTCCAGAGCCCTAGCTCTTCATCGCTCTGCTATCGTGCCTTTTCCCTCTCCCTCAAGGATCTTGACTGCGGCAAAATCTTGTCGAAATGAGCCTCAGCTCTTCTCCGAACTCCTCTGCTCTCCTCTCTTTGAACCATTGGGAACTGGCAGCAGTTCAGTCCTGGGCCCTCCTTCCAGCCCTCCCTCCTCTCAAGGTCTACTTGGATGGCAGCTGTCCCTGTTTGCCACACCATGGGGATGGCTCTGTGCTCACTTCTCTGCCATTAGAGAGCTCAATGAAGCATATAATGTGATAATGGTTTCCAATTGCCTTAGCTAACATCTTGGTAAATTGGTTTCCTGCTCCGGTTCTGCTGAAGGCCTTTGACCATTCTGATAGAGACCAGGTAGGCAAAGATTGATGGGTAAGTGGGAATGTAGTATGTGCTGCTGTGCATATTGCAGTCAGAAGCAAGTTTGCTGTTTGAGTCTAGTCACTCCCTTCTCCCCTCTCTTCTCTCTCTTCAACCCTCCCTCCCTCTTTTCCTCCCTCTCCCTCCCTCTCCCTCTCTCTCTTCCTTTCACTCTGTCTCTGTCTCTGTCTCTGTCTTTTTCTCAAGAAAACTAAATGGATGTTATTTCACAAACACAAATGCATTGCAAAAATCTCTTTTTTAAAGCAAACTGGCCTCTTATTTCCAGGCTTGCTGTGGTGGGTTGAACAATAACCGTACATGGGCTAGATCCAGGCTGAATGTCACATAATTCACATTCTTGGCTTCCTGAGTCACTGTCATCATCTAACCTTTCCGGAGAGCCTGCAATGTGTGGGCGTCAATGGACAGGAAGTCAGATAAGCCCCATCTGTGTGCACATCTGCTCAGGGACCTCTTTACCTGATTCTGAAGAAAGAGTTTCATATTTAAAGTAATGTGACTAAAAACTTCTCGTATAAATTTCTTAATCCCTCACTAGAGTCAGTGGACATTTCTGGACCGGATGGCTTCCATGAAAGGCTAAAGCAGAAAGCACAAAGCAGCTCTTTAAATTCAAGACCTCTTTAACCATAGAGTGAAACATCAGAAGTTCGAAATAGTGACAGCTTTTAAAATTGTTCTCAGAATGAGAATCATGCTCCAGATCTAGTCCTTAATTCCGAAGTCTTTCCTATTCTCCTTAATCTCACAGTTGTTGGGACACATTCTTCTTCTGCCCTCTCTAAGTGGAAAGCACCTTTGGAAATTTTCTCTTAAGGGGTCTTAATAAGGGGTCTATAGAGAGGGCGAGGGAGGGGGATATTCATTACAGCCTGCAGTGGTCACTTCGTGAGGTCCAGGCTTAGAATCAGGGCATCCATGTTCTCCTGAAGCATTGGTTGGCTTCTACCCCAGGGTCTGGTAAACTAATCCCAGGGTCACACACTCAAAGGCTCGTGGGGCAATGCAGGTGGCAGGTGAGGCATGTAGGCAGGGCACGTATGTGCTTCAGAGGAGACAGCTACATCAGCTCCAGCTGATTGTTGCCAGGTGAGAAAGCGGGCCCAGTGCTGCTGTATCTTCTTTTTTTTTTAGATAAGCCAGAAATACTTCCAAATAATATGAACTATACCATTTTTTTAAGGGTGGCAACCAAAATAACTGAAAAATAAATTAATAAGAATAAACTAACTGAAAAATAAAGACACAAAAAAGATACCAGAAATGCTCAAACAGAACATATCCATGGGCTACATTTGGCCCTCAAGCCACCATTTATAACCTCTGGCAAAACTTCCTTGCATTAACTACTAAACCCACGTTCATGGCCCAATTTTTAGCAAGCCTGGAGGATATCATGCATTTTTTGTACTTGATTGTACTTTGTATTTGATTGTATTTCAGGCTTCATTTCATGCATGCCAGTTTCTTTATTCTTGTTTTTTTTGGGGGGCGGGGGGCGGTGTCCATTCTCATCTCTTAATCCTATTGATTATTACATTGTTAAATTGCATGTGTCACTGAAGGAAGCTTTTTGGAACAAGAAAGGGAAATCATCAATTACTTTCTCCCAGGCCCGCTCTTTCGGAAAGGTCTTGAGATGAGTGTTGATAAGTCTAAGACAATCGTGGTAATTCCACTCTCCTGGTCCGGGATTGGTCTAAGCATGGTCATGTGACATAATCGGCCAATGAAATGTAAGATAAAATCTGGAGTCAAAGAGTGAACTCGAGGAAAGTTTTCCTTGACGAAAAAGCTCCTGATTCTTGATGACAGTGTGAGCCTCAGTGCTAACCATCCTGATTCTCCCTCCCTCTGCTTCTGGTTAGGTGAGATGATAAATTTTCCTTCTATTCACCCTAATTTTGATCAGGTTTTATGTTTTCTGTAGTCAATTTTTTGAGTTTTGTTTTTTTTTTTGTCAGGATTGGGCCAGTTTTTGCTTACTTTCTTTCTTATTTCAACATTTTAGTCATATTTGACCCTCTTACTTTATAATACTCTGAGAAATGTGGTTTTTAACACCTGCAGAGCCTCTGAGGATTCAGACACCTTTGAAGGGTCTGCAGTGAAGATGAAGTTGAGGTTGTTCATTACATTCCACATGGCCACTGCGCCCAGATGTGCCACCCTCTGGTCTGGGAGCCTCCTTCCTAATTCTAGGTCCCTTCCAACACTTTCCATTTCCGGAGCCCATTAAGGCTACAGAAACACTGTGAATAATAATGACAAAGATGATAATAGCAGTAGTGGTAATGGCTAATCTGTATTGAGACTTTGTATGTGTCAGACACTGTTCTTAGAGCTTTATGTTTATTAATTTATGTAACTCATAACAAACGTATGAGGTAAGCTATCCACATACAGAAGAGGCAACTGGGGCCAAAGTCACATGGCTGGTTCACCCACAAAGCTGGGATTCAACACCAGGCTCTCTGGCTCTGGGGTCTTAATAGTGCCTAGTGCTGAGCATGGGGAGAGGAGGTAGGGGGATGTTTACTTCCCACTTTCTGCATAATTTGGAGTTTTAAAATTTTAAACATGCATTGCTTTTTGCTGGGTTAAAAATATTAGACATGACAGCCAGCACACAGTCTTGGGAGTATGTGTCCAAAGACTGTATACCTTATGTACTCAGAAAAGCCTACACGTCTTATTCCTACAAACCTCCACCATTCTCCCCACTGATGAGAACCTGGAAGAGGAGAGAGAAAGGGTGGATTCTATAGTTAGAGTTTGGGGGCCCCCGTGTGGTCCCTAAATAACCTCAGCTAAAACACCTCTGACTTGGGGTGGGGGGATGAAGGGAGAGAGCTTGAGTAAAGACACAGGCATGTGAGCTTGGGTCGACTCTTCATCTTGGCTCTTAGAATACAGGGTTTATAGGATGAGAGTCGAGAGCTACGAGTACATTTTCACAAAGTGAACATATGATTTTCTTTGTTAGATGTCTTTCTTCATTTAGATGTCATTGGGTGCATATGTTCTAGTACTACAGCTGCATAACAATTACTCGCTTAACTCAGTGGCATAAAATAGCCATGTATTATGCTCATGGAATCTGCGGGTCAAGAATTTGGTCACAGCAGAGGATGGCTTGCTGTGTCTTTTCCTCAATGTCTGGGTTTCAGCTGGAAGCCTTAAAGGCTGGGGGCGAGGATATTCTAAAGGCTAATTTATTCGCACGTCTTGTGGTGAATTCTGGCTGTTGACTGAGGGCCTCAGTTTCTCTCCATGTGGTCTCTTCTTTTGAACTAGTTTGGGTTTCCTCCCTGCATGGTGGTTGGATTCCGAAAGCTAAGAGGGTTGGGGAAGGGAGGAAGAGAGAGAGCAATGTGAGCGCCAGGTGGAAGCTATAACCTTCTTATGATCTAGCCTCTGAAGTGGCATGGCACCACTTCCACCGTCCTCCAGGGGTTGGAGCTGTCATAAGCTTGTTCCTAGACTCAAGGGGAGGGAAAATAGACCCCGCGTGTAGTGGGCAGGGCATTAGCCACGTTGTGAGAAGAGCCAGTGGGATGGGACAGCAGTGGCAACCATGGCAGCGGCAGCAGACTGAGCCTTGACCTTCTTTCTTGCATCTGCCAGAGACTGCCCACCTCTGTGACAGTTTTGAAAAGCCTCCTAATTCGACTTCTAACAGTTACCCATCCTACATCTCTTTCATCAGAGCCTTTTTCTGAGCCAGTTAATCTGAGACACGCATGTCTGTTAATGGGTGCTAATGGGTTACTCATCCCGGGAGATCTAATTGCATTTAATAGGGATCTGCCTTCTGGAGACATGATTACTTTTCCTAAGAAGTGATTTAATAATGAGGAAGAGACTGGCATAAATGGCTCTCTTTTGGTGCCCCTCAGTTCACACTGTGTGGGCAGCTACCTGTTTTCCCAAATGCAAACTAGCATCCGTGTGACAGTTCAATAAATACAAGATTGTTAAATGCAAGTGTCCACTAAAATATGAGCTCAGAGAAGTCATTTATTTTCTGGGTCAAAATTTCCCTTTTGACCTGGAAAACAATATAATGATGTCAAAACATAATCGTGTTTGAATGATAGAATTAAAGATGGTTTTGTTCTCTAATTATCTTCATTTTTTCTCTCTTTTTTTTTATGAGAATGTATTACTTTTATAATAAAAGTTTAAAAAAAATTTTTTTTTACACTTTTCATTAGTAAGGGAAAACAGAAGACCTGGGCTCCAACCTTCCTCTGTGACTATCAGGTCGTGACATCTGCCAGGGCCCTAGACGGCTCTGTGACTTTGTTTCCACAGGTGCCAATGTTGGCATAATCCCTCACTCCTCTGCTTCACAAGATTGCCATGTGATAAGATTGCCATGTTATCTCAAGAGCGAGTGGATGCAAAGCATTTGGGAAAAGGTGTTATCGGAAAGATAAGATTTATTATTTGCCTTTTGTCTTCTTGAATAAAATAGACTTTGTAAAAACAATAAAAGTGAGATTGTTTACTTGTTTATCTTATGAAGCCATTGCAAAGTCTCAGGCTGAGATATAGGATTCACAACGTGTTTTGAAATTCTACAAAGCTCCTGAAGTCACGCGCACGCGTGCGCGCACGCACACACACACACACACACACACACACATGATGTGATATGTGGTTAATGGAAGGAATGGTTTCAGAGACACCATACTCATGAACAAAAATAAATTTCCTTTAGCATTTTCCTTTTTTGGACTTTTTGACATCTAATAACTCTATGCAGCACCTGCGAGCTAATAAATAATGTATCCAAAGAATTCCGCAAATCCAGAAAGGTCACCGTTTGTGCATCATCTGTCTGTCAAGAGAAATTTTTGGTTCAAAGCAAAAGAGCAAGTTTATTTTGGGGACTGGCGACTTGGAAAAACAGCTGCAAAAGGAAATGGGAAATAAAGACCTGCCACTTAATTCTCTTTTTAAATATCCATTTAAAGTCCAAGTTTGGTAAAATTCGATTGGTCTGAATGGGGGAAGTCTTGCCAGATGGGGACATGAAGATGGGGAAAACAGCATAACCTAGAAGTCAGGATGACTGCATTTACACAAGCATTGTTATAACCGAGGGTGTGCACAGCCTAGAGTGGGCGTCCGCCTAGCTCAGACCAGTGTTCTAAGGCCGGTGTTCCAAGCCTTGCCTACATCATTGCACAGCTGAGGGGTTAATGATGGTGCAGAGACTCGGGAGCACTGTCACCACTCGCTCCTTAGATCCCAGAGCCATCCAGTGGAGCCCCTAAGCTTTATGCAGAACCCCCTCTGCACCCCCAGCTGGGTGACTTGTTATGAACCACTCTAGCCCACTGGGTTCTTCTGCTGCAGCAGCTCCTTCCCTCCCCTCTCGCCCTGTGCTGCTACATGGATCCTCGCAGCCCATGAGGTAGACAATATCCTCATTCTCCCAATGAGGAAACTCTTAGAGAGGTCAGAGGACACCTCAAGGTCACACAATGGCCAAGCCAAGCGTTCTGTCCTAACCCCTCCCTTTGATCTCTGCACTGTCCCGCCTCCCCAGGCTTCTGCCAGGCCCCTCATGTGGGTCTCAGCCCCACTGCCTTCCGCCCTCACCCGCTCAGTGCTGGTTTGTAGGGTAGCACCCATGTCCCCTGTGGAGCCCGTCACTGGTGCTGCCTGTGTTCTGCAGCTTGGCCATGTCAGGCATATAATCACTGGGTAACATTGAATTTGGTCTTGAGAAATTTCATCAAAATTACACTTATGCTCCTCAGTCAGTCTAAACAAACATAGGTCACAGCCAGGGAACACAGTGTCGGCGATTTCCTCTTCTCTCTGGGCCAGTGGACAGATTGGAGCTCAGGCTCTGACTTCAGTATCTGGACGAGGGCTCAGCCAGTTCCTTCCATGATAAGAGGCCCTTTCTTGGGAACAGGGAATCCTGACCTTCGAAGAGCCCAATTACCATATTTATAGTGACACCAACAGTGACAAGGTGACGACTTCAGACTCGGAAAAGCTAGTGCCACTCCCCCACACACATATGGATCTCTTTCTCTAACTCATCAAACACTGCTGACCCACTGGGAGGCTGAGCAGTGAAAAGCCTGACTTGCATTGTTTTCAACCCCTTACGTTTTTGTCTGCTTTCAGTCATGTTAGTTTAGTGTAACAAGCTAAGCCTTTCGTATGACTAAAAACATATGGAACATACCAAGCTGGTTTTTAAAATTCAAAATCGGACTTGAGGTCCAGGAATCTTACTCTCCAAGCAAGAAACATGAGCATTTGTGTATTCTGTTTCGGTTACTTGAGAACAGACTCCCATATCTTGTGACCAATGGCCTCCGGTCCCACAGGCTATGCCGGTCTCGTTCCTGACAGCCTTGAATTCCAGCTTCTAATCTTTTACAGACCTCACTAAGGACAGATTAAACTCAAAATGTCTTCAAAGGCAGCTTTGTAGCATGGCATGTGCTGCCTGTTTTCTGGGCTCAAGTTCACTTGTGGTTGCATGAACAATCTTCCCTAGAGAGACAGACTTACTCCGCTCCAGCTCTTTAATCATTATTTGTATGAGGCTTGATTAAACTTTCCAAAGGCAACTGATTTTAAGTAGTCACAAGTGCAAGTAACGTCTACAAAATACTTTTTTATCCCTCTGTTGTGGAGGGCACGCGTAAAACTGCACATGGATGGGAGAAGGCAAGAGAGAGGAGGGTCAGCTCAGGACAGGAAGAGAATACATTTATCCACAAATTACATAATCCACAATTACATAATACATTAGCAAGTAACACATTACATCCCAAACTCTCTGGGAGGGAAAAAATAATGTTTTCCTTTTCCTTTGTCCTTTTCGTTCCTCTTAAATGCTAAAAATGAATTATAATGCAAAATAAAATACTTTAAACCTGTTATCAACACCCACACTTGAAGACGATATTAAAACAAGCAGAGAATGACTATTCTCCACTTAGTTTCTCCTGTAATACTTTTACTATAGCTCCAGTCCTAACTACCTTGAAATGAGCTTTCTCAGATTACAAAGCTCTTCTTACTCCTCTTGTCACCCCAAACAACTCTGTGACTCCCCGCGTTCACTGCCCCCACCTCAAAGATGAGTCAGCTCATCAGTTTATCGCCATGGAGAGAGGCAAGGTCTAAAGCAGCACTACCTGTTGATGCTATGCATTGGGAAATGTGGATGGCTGCCCACTGCACTTCTACCCTCAGACCCTCCTGAAAGTGACCAGCACGCAGTGTATGTGGCAGTCACCAAATTCTGCTCCGGGTTTCTTCGCCGCATGACAGATGGCCACAAACCTTAAATGTTTAACACTACAACCACTTCCTTATATTACACAGTTCTGCGCACCAGGAATTCAGGCAGGGCTTAACAGGTCGTTTTTCGGCTCCCCTTGGTGTGGACCGAGTCACTCAGTGGTACTCAGCTGGCAGCTGGCCTGGTCCAGAGAGTCTAAGACGGCTTGCTCACACACTTGGTGCCTCTGCAGGGACAGCTGGAAGGTTATGCTCAGCTATGCCTTTTTTTGTTTCTCTCAGCCATCTTCGGGCATCTCCATGCAGTCTCTCCAACAAGGTAGTGTGACTTCTTATGTGGAGAATGAGGACCCCCAAGGCCTGGGTTCTGAGACGAGAAATGAAAGTTGCCTGACACTTAGGTCCTGGTCAAAGCAGTCACAGGGCCTGCCCAGATTTGAGGAGTGTGGCAAATTTATCTAACGTTTGCACAACCCCATATAACAAGGGGGTCCCCAAACCGATACTATCTGACGATGATAAATGAACAGCTATTTGTGAATGGATAGTTTCGAGACATTTCTGTTCACAGGGGAGAAAAGAATACACATTATCTACTTTGAGGCCCACAAATCCCTGCCCTCTGCCAATGACCAGCTCTGCATTTCCCACAGCGCTGTGTCTGTGACTGTCCACTGGCCACCCTGGGAAGACTGACAGGGGAGGCGGTTCTGGGGTGCTTTGTGAGGCCTGGGTTTCCAATAACTCTTATCTCCCCTCACAAGATGTCTGAATCCTAATCCTCTCAACCTGCAAACTTTATCACGTATAGCAAGAGACTATGTAGATGTGTTTAAGTTAAAGATTTTGAGATGGGGAGTTTATCTGCATTATCTGAGGGTGCCCAACAGGATCACAAGAGTCCTTATAACAGGGAGGCAGGAGATCAGAGAAGGTAGTAGGAGATGTGACGACAGAGCAAGAGGTCCACGTACCAAGTGATACAGAAAGGGGCCACGTACCAAGGAATGTGGGCAGCCGCTAGAAGCTAGAAGGAGCAAGGAACAAATTCTCCACTGGAGCTTCCAGAACCTTGATTTTAGCCCTATAAGACTCATTTTGGACTTCTGCTCTCCAAGACTGCAAGACAATAAACGTGTATTGTTTTAAGCCACTAAGTTTGTGGTAGTTTGTTACAGCAGCAATAAAAACTAATACACTCCCCTAAATATAACTAAGAATTACCTACAAAATCTCATGGGCTATATATTAACAAAGGAGTCTATCTAATAAATAATAAAATACAGCAGAATCTCTTCTTGCCCAGAGATAAACTGCAATTCAGCATCCTGGCTCCAACTAAATCCAACTAAATATTTGATTTTGCTCGCCCCTCCTTCCTAAGTGAGGACCTTCCCTGGGAAAGAATTAAAACTAACCAAGAGCTAAAGACCATTATCTAAGGACCAAGGGAGGGAAGAACAATGAATTTTGCTTTTGTTAAAACTTCTAAACTCAAAAGAGTAGTTTAACTTGGGGTAGGAGTGGGTGGGGTAGATCTATTTTAAGAAGAAGGCTATTGAGTGCAGAATGCATTTCCTAAGAATCATCTGGGTGATTTAGTTGACTTTATACCAGAGAACAGAGCTCAACTAATATCTTTTTTTTTTTAAACAAGGAAATATTGTTGGAAACTTGTGTAATAATGTTTATTTGCTTTTGACGAGTATTTTCATAAACCACTTTCTGTGAATTTTAAGGCTCATAGCAAGTAACCTTGTCTTCTCCTAAGAGAAACTGATAAGGGAAGGCTCACTTGGATGCCACACTGGGTCATGAAGGAGCAGATTCAGGATTCAAGTCTGAGCTCAAGTCCTAAACGCCTTCCACTAACCCTTTAGGTCTGTGTCAAAGAGAAATGCTCCTACCTAATAATACCTTGCTTCTCACCTAACAGGAAGGGCTGGGTAATTGAAGTAGGTTAAATGAAAAATCAATAAGACATGTGGCTGAATCAAGCACAATCTGATTTCATTTTAAGATAACTGATCGTTGAGGCAAAGGGAAATATGAATATGAACTAATATGGTATTAGATGATAAAGGCATGGTAGTTATGTTAAAAAAAAAAAAAGTCCTATCAGTTAAAGATGTCCCTCTGACATATTTTTGGGTAAAATGACATGTCTGCAACTCACTTTAAATTCTCCATCCCTGCCTCCCGAAGTTATGATGAGAGAGGACATAAGATTGGTAACTCGTTGAAACTGGATGATGGGATCCATGGGCTTTTGCTTTACTATTCTTTCTACTGCTGCGTATGTCTTGAATTTTTCATTAATAGAAATAAAAAGAAAGAGAGAGACCTGTGGCTTGGGTCCTAGGACAAATACCATGGCCTGGATGCTCAGACTGGCCTCCTTGAGCATTTCAGTGTCTGAGAGCAAAGATCTGCCCTGGAGCAGGAATCTAAGGAAGGTGGATGTGGCGAGCTGCTCCTGGTCAGCATTTCAGACAGGAACAACAATCTCCAGCTTGTGTGAAAGAGAAACAGGAAATGCTCACAGGGGCAGCCAAGCAGCATCTGTCACCATTTCTTTGTCGCGCACCAGTAGAGATGGGGCTCATGTGTCCCAAGGAAGACAGAATTGGGGTCAGAAGCCGAGGGCTGGAATCCGTCAGGCTCCAAGAGTACAGCTGTGCCCAGTTGTCAGTTACAGAATCTAATTCTAAGATTATCTTTTCCCTTAAAGATTCTTGATGAGTCCCAGAGCAGGAAGAGATGCAGAGAGTTCAGGCACAAGGTCAGAAGAGGCCGGGGTGTGGAAGAATCAGCTTAGGCAGTCACCTGGGGAACAAAATGGTGCTTTCTTCCCTAAGACAGAGAGATGGCCGGACAGCCCTTCTGCTTGAACGCAGGCTATGTGAGTGAACCCATGGGGGAGGGGAGAGCAGTGGCCAGGTTTCCCCAGCACTTCAGAGAGTTGAGATGATTCACCAGTCCAGAGGATGGACAGGACAGCACAGGGCATTTTCCGGCTTGCTGAGTGAGCTGTTGTTCAGCTTGACTGGTTTTCAGGTAGCAGCCTGGGACCACCCTGCTGACAGCTTGCGCTCAAACCCAGGGCCCGGGGCTTCCTGGCTGCAGCCAGCCAAAAGTCAGCCAGCGGCCAAAAGAGTCCCTGACACCTTTTTGCTCTTCTGAATAGCACGAGTACTTTTTATTCAATGTAGGATAATTCCCTGCCAAGGTGCATGATTTCCTGCTTAGATATTTAAAGTTAATGCTTCTCAGTCTTGGCTGTACCTTAGAATCACCTGAGAGTGTTAAAACCCCCAGTGCTGAGACCTCGCTTCTGACCAGTAAAGTGAACACACCTGGGTGTGGGCCTGGGCACCAGAGTTATAGCTCTCCAGTGATTCCGAGGTGCACTGAAGATGGAGTCACCTATTTAAGAACCATTCAGGCCTCTGCTCACCTGTCGCCTCCTCAGAAAGGCTTTCTCAGACCCGCCCACTAAAAGAGTCTGCTTATTTTTTCTTCTGAGTACTCATTGATGGCAGACACTACGTGACAGAGTTATCTGTGTGTTTGTATTGTCTAACTGCTTAATTAGAAAGTTATGTGTGGTTATGGACACACAGCAGGCACTGAATTGTTGCTGAATTAATACATTAGTGAGAAACTATTTTTATACATTTTATGGTCCATTTATAGGCTTGTAGTGGATGAATAACATCTGTCAGAGTGCAGAAGAGAGGAGAGTGTATCAGAGTGGAGACTTGGGGGCAAAAAAAACCCTCCTGTTAGTCGATTGGCAGAGTCTCTTAAAATCACTTTTAGATAGCCCTGCAGAGAGCGGTGAACAGCGCCATCTGCTGGATAAAATGTAAAACTGGGTTTATTCTTCTAAGATCCTAGAGGGTTGCTTCAAAGAGGCTCTTCCGGAGAAAGAGCAGCACTGGCAAGCCTCATCCTGGACACATTCTCTAGTTTGGGTACACACCATCATGGATGTGAGTGTGAGTGTGAGTGTGAGTGTGTGTGTGAGTGTGTGTGTGTGAATGGAGACAGTGATTGAGATTTTACCTAATGCACGAATGCAAAACCCAGTTTCACCCCTCTTTTAGGATTGATCCAAACAGGAAAGAATCTTTGGGTCTATGCCAGAAAAGTCAAACCTCAGAATCTTCAAATAACCGTGCAAAATAAAAAAAATGCCAAGCTTGAATTCTGTGGGAGATACTGCTTTCTCTCAACATCTGTTGCTCCGAGGCGAGTCTGAGGTGACCACATAAAGGGCTAATTCGTGGTCTTTGATCAATTTCTTGGAGCTAAAATGACAGTAGGCCCAGCTGTTAGAAGAGCTATTCCAAGTGCTTAAGTGGGCTTCCAAATGCTTACCTTATGTTCATTAAACTTTAGGCTGGGTCGGTATTTTTATACTGTAACCTGATCTTTAGAATGAAAGCTTCATAATCTCTCAGTCTCTCTTCCCTTCTCTCAGACACACACACCCCGCCCCGCCCCGCCCCGCACTGCACCACACCACACCACACCATACCACATACGCACACAATGCACACATGCATGCACAGGATTTAATACATTTAGAAGCTTGTTTTCGACCCTTACAAAAATATTTGTTTTCTCTTTCAACCTGAAAAAATGGACAAGGCCAGAAATAATTCTTGGGAGAACTGAGATTATTTAACCGGGAGAAGAAAAGAAAAAGCTGATTTAAAAGAATTTTCAAATGAGCAGGCCTTGATTAGATAGAAACAGGACTAACACGCGTGTGCGCTAGTCAGACCCTGGGGGCTTCCACTTTACAGAGTTCTGTTCAGGGAACGCCTTGCTGCCCAGTGTGCTGGCAGATGTGTTGTGACAGAGCTCTAAGGTCTACCAAGCCCCCTTATGCCAAATAGGGCACCACCAGCTGCTCTCCAAAGTCCGGAGGTGAGAACAACATTGAAAAAATTCACTTTCAACGTGGCTAGAGGAACCGAATTAAACATCAGGAAGAATTTCCCAGCAATGAGTTATTAGATTCTAGACCAAGTCATGGAAGGAAGCTGCGAAATACCCTTTTCTGTGAGTCTTTTCAAGATACAACAGATTCTCATTCGAGATTCCCGGGATCTGAGAGTCTTAGGAACTGGAGGCAGAAAAAAATAAGTAAACTCTGCAGTCATTCATCCAGAAAATATTTAATGAATACCTGTCTAGGTCAGGCCCAGCGTGTGTGTGTGCCTGGTCCTGGCCCTCTCGGAGAGGGGAGGGGCAGTGAGGAGTGATGCAAGCAAGCACTGAATGCCCCAGGAGAGGTTGCTTCTCCTGGGAGTTACCTGGTTGTCCTTGACCTGAGCCTGAAAGGATGGGTCAGACGTTGTTTGATGGGACACCTGGGAGGGAGGTGAGGCAGGAGCAGCTAGGCCAAGGAGATGCTGAGAATGAAGACCCACGCCTAGGCATACGTAAGTCAAGGCTCAAGGGCGGTGGTGGGTCATGTGGGCTGAAGACGGTGTGTGTGGGACAGTGGTGACAGAAGAGTTGGGGAAGGTAGCTGTGGGTGGCCCTGAAGGCCAAGCTAAGGAAGTTGGGCTTTGTTTTGTGAGCAACGGGATGCTAGCTTTGAACTTCAAGATGCCAGTGGTCAAAGGGAATGGTGTGACCCACATATGTCTGAGCCTGTTTTATAATGCTGGGTTTCAGGATTCACACAGGTCCCCTCTGAGTCCTGGCACATCTAGCAACAGGCAAAGGGGAGATTGCTGGGGCATCCTCGGCAGAAAAAGCAGCCGTGACCCAGGACGATGCCACATTCCCCAAACGTGCTTGAAAGCCCGCTCAGAAGGCATAACCTACACAGCATTGTGTTAAAGTGTCATAAATGGATTTCACTACTTTACGTTTGTAAATGATGGTCTGATACAGATAATAATGCTGCTCTTTTTAAAACCGAGAGGTCTGTAAACCTCTTGCTATTTTTCTAGGAGGAACACCCTTCCTTAATATTTTGAGCATGGTTTATTTCCCTTGTTTTAGATCTTTCTCTATACTGTGTCTGTGCTCTCTGATAGGCAGTGCTATTTGGAGAAATTTTAAAAACTGAAGTCTTTCCAATATTTCTAAAGTAAGAGTAGCAAAGTTGTTGAAGTTGGGCTCTTGAGTCAGACTTCCTGGGTTCATATCCCCAAAACATTGTGAGCGTATTACTTACCCTCTGTAGGCCTCAGTATCACATCTGTAAAGTGGGCACACTGATGGGACTTTCTACCTGATAGAGTTCTGAGGACTAAGTGACCTTACGTGTCGGCTGATGGCGACAGTGCCTAAGAGTCCAAACCCCATAGATGCTCTTTTCCTAGTTTTGATTTGGGCCATCGTTTGCAAAATTCTTAATCTTTTTAGTAAACCTAGTTAAGTCTTTTCTTTCCTCCTTTCTTTGGAGAAAGACTCTCTTCCTCAGACTTAGATAATTACCTTGAAACTGGTCCTCTGGCTACTGATAAGGGTCATTGAAGCTCAGTGTTCTTGTTGGCCCATCATAAGGAAGGAATGGCTTTCAGCCAAACAGGCCCTTAGAGTCAGAGAGGGGAGGGGACCTTTAACCCAAGTTGTTTTTTCTTTCTTTTACAAAATATATTAACCAAGCCTGTTTACCTACTTGATGGGCAGATTAGAAAGATATATAATTCAGGTCGTCTGCCCCGGGTGCCCGCGGCTGCGAGCGAGCAGGGCCCGGGGCGTCCAGGGGCACCCTGGCTGGATGGCCGCAAAAGGAGGGGGCGGCAAAAGCCTAAGGCACCCTGTCGTCAAGGACTGTGGCCATTCTCAGCAGGAAGCAGATACAGAAGAAGAGACCTCTCGTCCCTCAACATCCATAAGAAGGGGTTCATGGCTCTTAGAAAAAAGGTTCGGTAGGAAAGTTAGGGGGTTTCGGGTCCACCTGCAAAGACACTGAGGTCATCCTATTCTAGAAAGGGTCCATCTTAGTCTGCCTAAATTAAGCAAGCTAGAAGGCGTTTGGGGGCTAAAAGTAACTCATACAAGGAAACAAGCGGAAAATTGGGTACTAGTTTCAGCCAGTCAAGTACACCTATGCAATGAATGCCCGACGACCTTCAACTCACCTGAGCCTAATTATATCATCATTATAATAGGACGCACGTGCCCAGAAGTTCATTAACATCATTACAACAGACTGAATTCTGGGAATGAATATGCGCAGAAAGCAAAATGATGAGTCACTGAGTCCTGTCTATCTTAGTTGTCAATCAAGAAAGCCCACTCCTCTAAGAAAAGTAACCGCCCACAGCAAATGGGGATAAAAACCCCAAAGACTTTGTTACTGTGCCCTTGAGCCTTCAGTCCTCTGAGCCACTCTTCCCTGGCTTGGTCCGCTTCCACGTCTGGAAGTGTACTGCTGCTTACTTTCCAATAAAGCTACTCTTTTCTGCTATATTTCGGTGTCTTGCTCAATTCTTTGTTTGAGACATCGAAAGCCGAGAGGGGAAACCCACTCTCCGGTAACAGGTTTACTTCCTGTACTTGGGTCAGAGCTGGCCACTTTGTTAGCGCCTCCCCTGGCTCCCAGCTGGCTCGGCGCTCCGCTTCTTGCAACAAGAGCCCTGTCTTGCCTGGCTCCTGCTACCTCCTAGACCTCAGGCCCTGCCCTCCCCCTTTACACGCCACTCTCCACAAAGCCAAACTCTGCCTTCCTAGATGCGTGTGCCGTGTCGTGCTTAATGTCCTTGCATGTATGTTCTCGGGACTTCTCACATCTCCCCTCCATCCTTCAAACCCAACACACGGGGCAACTCCCCTGTGAAGACTGCCCTGATGTCCACGCCAACCTCCATCACATCCCACGCTCCCCAGGAGCGTGAGAACACTGCCCCTGTGATGGCCTGGGCCCTTCTCATATTTCTGCTACCGCTTCCATTGCACTAATGGGTAGCTACATCTTTACAGGCGCGCCTCCCCGGCTGTGCTGCGAGCCTCCTGAATCCAAGGACCTCATCATGTTCATTTCTGTGTTTGTAACACCAGCATAATGTGATACAAAGCAGGCACCGTGTAAGGGTTTGCTCCCCTGAACTAAATCCAGCTGAGAAGATTCAAATTCAACTCGGAGCTCCTGGGTGTAAAAGATGCTGTCTCAGGTGATTTGGCAGGGGCACGCAAACTGAATGAGTGGCGTTCCCTGAAGCTTATGGTCAGGCTGGGGACTCCATGGGCCTGCAGGTGACAAGGCCCATGAAGAGTGAAAGACCTAGATAAGTAAGCACAAAATAATGAAGAGTTTGATAAATACCAAGCGAAAGTGCGGAAGATGAGATGGGGTGAATCTGAGTCTAGAGGCAAGAAAAGCAAAGACCTAGATTGGGGGAAGGAGGTGGAAGGCCAGGCGGTGTGGGCAGGGCAGGGCCTGCGGGACCCCAGAATAAAGGCAGGCCTTGGAGAACACGCACGTCCCAGACGCAGGACACACGTGACCTGTGCAGGGCAGTGGCCTGGGAGAGGAGCCAGGTGAGGGTGGGCTTCGAAGTAAGAGTTATGTGGGGAAGGCTGCCATTCATTCTTGGGCAAGGGACCCTCTAGTTTTCAGGTTCTTTATTTTCAGGCTCTTTTGATATGAGCCTTTAATAATTACTTCTGGAATGAACGGAAAGGAAGGAAACAACATGTAGGAGAAAGATGAGCTGTGGACGCAGCCACCTGGGTTTGAACCCTGGATCTACTACCTGCTATTTCCATGACTTAGGCTTGTTCCTTACCTTTTATTTTTATTGCTAAATTCTTTTTTTTTAATTTTTGTTTTTCAATTACAGTTGACATTCAGTATTTTTTTATATTAGTTTCAGGTGTACAGTATAGTGATTAGACATTTATGTAAGTTACAAAGTGATCATCCTGATAAGTCTAGTACCTACCTAATACATAGTTATTTAACACATAGTTATTAAAATTTTATTGACTATATTCCCTATGCTGTACTTTATGTCCCTGTGACTATTTTATACCAATGTGTACTTCTTAATCTCTTCACCTTTTTTCACCCAGTTACCAAACCCCCTCCTATCTGGCAAACATCAGTTTTTTTCTGTGTATCTATGAGTCTGTTTCTGTTTCATTTGTTTATTCTGTTTTTTAGATTCCAGATATAAGTGGAATCATATGGTACTTGTCTTTCTCTGCCTGACTTGTTTCACTTAGCATAATAACTTCTAGGTTTTTCCTTACTTCTTATAAGCCTCAGTTTCCTCATTTGTGAATTCAGATGATAGAGGCTTCATTTTGGGGCAAGGTAAATTTTATTTAGGTATAATTTACATACAGTAAAAATTCACCAATTTTAAGTGTTCAATTTAATGAGCTTTGTATTGTGTATATAATTGTGTAACCACCACTGCAATAGAGAATCAAACATTTTAATCATCCCAAAAAGTTTCTTCAGGCTCCTTAGTCAATCCCTTCCCTCCACACCTGGCCCCTGGAAATCAATGATCTGTTTTCTATTGTCATAATTTTGCTGTTTCTAGAATTTCATACACATGGAACCATACAGTATTAGGATGTTTATGTCTATTTTTTTTTACTTTGCATAATGCTTTTGAAATTCATCCATATTGTTGCTATTATCAAGAATTCATTCCTTTTTATTGTTAAGTAGTTTTCTATTTTATGGATATTCTATAATATATTTGTCTATTTACCAGTTGATGGACATTTGGGTTTGTTACAGATTTTGGCTATTATGAACAAAGCTATTATGAGCATTTGTGTATAAGACTTTAGGCAGACATATGTTTTCATTTCTCTTGGGTAAATACTTGAGAGTAAAAGAGCTGGGCATATGGTAAGTAAATGCTTAACTTTATAAAAAACTGCCAGTCTGTTTTCCCAAAGGCCATACCACTTTACATTCTCACCAGCAATGTATGAAAGTGCCAGTTTCTCCACATCTTTGCCAACATTTGGTATTATGTGTCTTTAGAATATTTATCCACTCTAATGAGTTTGTAGTGATAATTTATTGTAGTTTAGTTTTCATTTTTTCTGATAATACTTTTTATATGCTTAGTGGTCATTCACATATCTTCTTTAGTGTAGAGTCTGTTCAAATATTTTGCCGATTAAAAAAAATTGATTTCTTTGTTTTCTTAATATCGAGTGGTAGGCATTCTTTATATATTATGGATACAGTCTTATCCGATATGTGATTTGAAAATATTTTAATCCTGTTCTATGGCTTCTCTTTTCATTTCTTAACAGTATCTTTTAAAAAGCCAAAGTTATTAATCTCGATGAAATTCAATTTATTAATTTTTCCTTTGTAGTTCATGCTTCTTGTGTCCTAATTTAAAAAATTTCCCCTACCGTGGTCACTTAAGATTTTCTCCTGGTTCTTCTCTAAAAGTTTTATACCTTTAGATCTTACCCTTAGGTTTATGATCCATTCAGAATTAATTTTCATAAATGGTATGAGATAAGGGTCAAGATTCATTTTCTTACACATGGATAACCAATTGTTCCATCACCATTTGTTGAAAAGATTTTTCTTTGCCTGTTCAATGGCCTTGGCTTCTTTGTCAAAACCAATTAGCCATATAAGTGTGAGACTATTTTCGAACTCACTAGTTGTTGTGTCGATCTATAGGCCTCTCTTTACACCAATACCACTCTCTTTTGAGAGCTGTAGCTTTATAACAAGTCTTGAAATCAGGTCATGAAATTCATAGATGTTGTTCTTTTTTAAAATTGCTTTGCATGTTCTAGGCCCTTTACATTTTCACGTACATTCTAGAAACAGCTTGTCAATCCTACATCCCACCGTAGGGTTCTGATTGGAATTGTGTTGAACTTATCTATCAGTTTAGAGAGAATTGACATCTTAACAATATTGAGACTTCTGATTCATGAACATGGCATCCCTCTTAATTTTTGTCAGTAATTTTTAGTTTTCAGTGTACATGTATCATACATATTTTATACAATTTTCATCAAAGAATTTAATATTTTAATGTTTATCATAAACGGTATTTTTATCATTTCAATTTATGATTGTATTTAAAATAGAAATGATTTTCCTATTTTTCCTATGTTTACATTGTATCTTGTTATCTTGCTAAACTCATTAACTAGTAGCTTTTTTCTAGCTTCCTTAGAAATATTTTGCATCAACAATTATGTCTTCTGTGAACAAAGACAGTTTTTTCCCTTCATTTCTACTCCGTATGGCATTTCTTTTTATTGCCTTATGGTATTGACTAACACCTCCAATACAAGGTTGAATAGCAGTGGTTAAAAAACATCCTCGACTCGTTCCCAATTGTAGGCATACAGTCTTTCATCATGAAGTATGATTTGCTGTAGTTCTTTTTGTAGATACTCATTATTTTGTTACAGGAAATTTCTATCTATTCCTAGATTTTGAGGAGTTTTTTTAAAATCATGAATTGGTATCAAATTTTGTCAAATAATTTTAGTTCATCTGTTGAAATGATCCAGTGGTTTTTAAATTTTTTATCGGTTAATATGGTGAATTGCATTGATTTTTAAAATTTTTAAACCAATTTTTCATTCTTGGAATAAACTCTACTTGGTTATGATGTATTATCTTTGTTTTGTATATTGCTAGATTTGATTTGTTAAGTATTTTTTCATCTATGTTCGTGAGGAATATTAGTCTGTACTTATAGAGTTTATTGGGCTCCATCTGGGATCCCCTTCCTGGCACCATGACCTGTAGATTGTCCCAAGGCAGTAAGCTGGGGAAATTATAGGGCTCACCTTATTTGTTCCCTGTGTCTCAAGGATCACTGTCCTTCATTACCTGATTAAGACCGTTGTTTCATATATTTTGTCTGTTTTTTCATTTGTTCAAATGAGAAGGTAATTCCAGTCAATAACTCCATCTTGGCCAAAAGTGAAGTTCTCTGGGTACTTTTAAGATTTTTTCTTTATCACTGGTTTTTGGCAATTTGATTATTATGTACCTTCTACTCTGGGTTTGTTGATTTTTTTGGATCTATAGATCTATAGTTTTCAGCAAATCTGAAACATTTTTTTCAGTTATTATTTCTTCAAATATTTTTTCTGGTTCTCCTTCCATATTAGTTTGTAGAGCTGTCATAACAAGTACTAGAGACTGAACGGCTTAAACAAAAGAAATTTATTTTCTCACAGTTCTGGAGCCTAGAAGTCTGAGATCAAAGTGTCAGCAGCATTGGCCTATAAATAGCCATTTCTCCCTATGTCTTCACCTGGCCTTTCTTCTATGTGTGTCTGTGTCCAAATTTCCTCTTCTTCTATAAAGACGCCAGTTATATTAGATTAGGGCCCACTTTAATGATGTCATTTTAACTATTACTCCTTTAAAGACCTTATTTCCAAATACAATCACATTCTGAGGTTTGGAGGTTAGGACTTGAACATATGAATTTGGAGAACACGATTCCACCCATAACACGCTCTCTTTCCTCTCCTTCAAGTACTATAACTACATGTGTGTTAGGTTACTTTATATTGTTCTACAGATTATGGACACTCTGTTCTTACATACTTTTTTCAGTCTTATTTCTCTCTGGGTTTCATTTTACACAATTTCTATTCTACTGTTTTCAAGTTCACTATTATTTTCTTTTCCAGTGTCTAATCTGTAGTTAATCCTAACCAGTGTATTTTTCTTTTCAGATAATGTATTTTTTTCTGTAGCCATTCCATCGAAGTCCTTTTAATATCTTCTCTTTCTTTTATTATCGTGGTCACATTTTCCTCTAACTTTTTAAAAATATAAATTATATTTATAATAACTTACTTATTCATATTTGCTAATTTAATTCTATTACCTGTATCATTTCTCTGTCTGTTTCTTTTGATTTTTTTTCCTCCTAGTTATTAGTATTTCCATGCTTCTTTCCAAGCCTGGTAATTTTTGATTAGATGCTAGACACTGTGAATTTTACATGTGTTGGATGCTGGATATTGTAAAATATTCTTTAAATATTGTTGGGCTCTGTTCTGGGATGTAGTTTTTATTTGAGAACAGTTTGATTCTTTCAATGCTTGTTTTCAAGCTTTGTTAGGAAGGGGTGTTCAGAATAGCCTTTAATCTAGGACATATTTGGCTCCACTATTATGCAATACCCTTTGATGACTATCCAGTGCTCCATGTATTGGGAGGCTTTCCTACTCAGGCATGTTCTACTCTAGTCACTTTATAAACTCTTGGAATTATTCCACCTACTTTTCCCCAGTGATTCTTTCCCCATCCTCAGTGGTTTCTTTACATACATGTGGAGATCAGTACATGTCAACCAAGGGTACAATGAGATTCCTCTGCAGAACTCTGAAGTGCTGTCTTTCTGCATTTCTGTCTCTGCATCTCTGTCTTCTCCAGTATTATCCCTGAGAATCACAGCCATTTTTGCCTCTCTGTACTCTAAATACAGTCTTCTCAACTCAGAGAGACCACTAGCCTCGGTCTAAAGATACCTTCTCTACACTTCAGCCTATAAACTTGTTCCAAGTCCTGAGCAGTCATAGAACTCACCTCATCTGTTTCCCTTCTCTCAGTAATCACTGCTCTATATTTCCTATTGTTAAATATCTGAAAAACATTGTTTCATACATTTTGTCATTTTTTTACCCCTAGCTTTTTAAGGCAGGAGGGTAAATTTGGCTGGAACCAGAAATCCTCATATTTTTAAAATTTGTATTAAATTTGTAATGTGCATCAGGCATCTGAAGCACCTATTATAGCACTGGCAATTAGATCTTTCTTTCTTTTCTTTTTTCAAATATTTTTTATTTTATTAAATTTATTGGGATAACATTGATTAATAACATTATATAAATTTCGGATGTACGACTTTAAAATACAACATCTGTATACTCTGTTAGGTGCTCACCACCTGAAGTCTAGTCTCCTTCCATCACCTAGTAATTAGCTTCATTACTCCTCCTCATTTTGAAATGGTACAGGAAAAATCTGAGCCATTTGAGATGGTACGAGAAATGACTCTGTTCTTGAGAGATACAATTCAATTCCAGATGCATTCATTGAGAACCTACTGATGTCAGTTGCTGTTCTAAAGCAAAATTTTCTGCCAAAAACAATGACTTCAGAGTTGTTAGCATTCTTCCTCATGAGACTATGCTTACATTCCCTTTTATGAGAAATTTAGATTTGATGATGAAGTAGGGTACTTCTTGGTGAGATTCACTGCTAAAGACTTTGTCAGAGTAGATTTCTTCTAATTATCAGCTACCTCAGTAAAATGCATCTTCTGCATATCGAATTACGATTGTCCAGGGGAATTAAAAAAGTCTTCATTTTTGTGGCAGTCAAAGCCACACTGTTTGTCTTTCATGACTGCCTGCGGTCTTCTGCCCATCTAGAATGCCTGGCTGTGTTTGTGGGATCCCAGTGTGCTGTGAGTAATGCTGATAAACTCTCTGCACTTCAGTTTCCTCCTGGATATAGTGAGGATAACTATAGCACCTATTTCGCAGGATTATTTTGAGGGCTCAGTGACTTTGTATGTGTAGAGAACTATGGACTGTGCCTAGTACTCAGTGAGCCCTCAATTAATATTTGCTACAATTATTGTTATTGTTGGTACATTGTTGTTTTGTTAATTATTATTTTTGTTACCCAGTGTGAGCAAAATATGCTGCAGAGGATCCTTATTTTCACTAGACTGTGATTTCCTTGAGGCCAGGGTCTATTTAATTTATTATTGTCCCCTTGGTGTCCACTTAGTCCATGGGAGCACTGTGGTGAAATGGTTAAGCGCAGGAATCAAAACTTTTTCTGAAAAGAACCAGATAGTAAATATTTTAGGCTATATGGAAGATCTTTCCTTGTAGCACAAAGCAACCATAGCACTACAAAAAGCCATGGTTATATTCCAGTAGAATCATATTTACAAAACAGGCAATGGAACAATTCAGTCCATGGGCCATAGTTTGCCAACCCATAGTTAAAAGTGTTGCTCTGGAACCAAACCGCCCAGGTTCAAATCCCGGCTCTGCTACTAACCTTGTGACTTTGACTTATTCTATCTCTCTATAATTCAGTTTCTTCACCTATAAATCAAAGATGAAATAAAGCAAAGTATATAAAACATTTAGAACTTAATGTGGTATACAGATAAATAAATGTTCATTTATTACTGAATGCCTGACAGAGACAGAAGTTCAATAAATATTGCCTAAATAAATGGCGAACAAATCCTCTCTTTCCATTTAAATCTTATCTTTCAAGGCCAACTCAAGTCCTCTTCCTTTGAGAATCCCTCCTTGGTGCCCAGTCTCAGGCCATCTCCTCCCCTTGCTCTTCATGGCAGTATGTTTTGCATCATACTCTAGGCGGCTTTGGGTTCTTCAGAGCGCTTTTCACTGTCTAACTTGTCACCACATATTTTCCATGTTTATTATGTTTGTTGGGTGCCTCCCTCAGATGACAGTAAGGTTCTCCCCATTATTCCTCCAGCACATAACAGGTCTTTGTATATTGTTTCTTGAATGAATGAGTGAATGCATGAATCCTTTGTATTGTTGTACCCTGTTGTTTTTATCATTAACTTTTCTCCATTATTCTCTATCTCCCAAACCAGAGTCTAACTTTCTTGAAGATACTCCTCTAATCATCAGTTCAGGGTTATTATGGAAATTAAATTACATGTGGAAGTGTCTCACCCAGAGTTTGATATATGGATGCTCAATAAATGCCATTTGCTTGTTTGCCAATTCATACTTTCTTCTACTCATTTAATAAATATTTACTTGCCAGGTACCATGAAAGGAAGTGAAAACAAGTTTCTCTGACAGATATGGCATCTAAGACACCAGCTGAGATAAATCATCTTTGTAACTACATAAAATTGCCATATTTTAAACTCTGCAGTTCTGCAGGAAAGTGGTGATATTTTTGCCACAGCCCACATTAAAGTCCAGATGGAGTGAGGGAGTGATGGAAATGGGGCCTTGTAACCCCCAGGAACTCGTAAGTTAAGATTTCATCTTCTAAGTAGTACATTCCATCTGTTTCTGTAACTTTCTTAGCAATTTAGCAAGTTAATCCTTAAATCAAATAGTAACTACCAGCAATATGTTAGTGTTTTTGTATTTCCTATTAGATATGAGAGCCATGAAGGTAGTCCCTTATAAACTGCGCCACTGTTTGAGTTGTCCGTTGGGCTGCTTTCTGAACACATATGCCCTTCCCATTTGTCTCTAAGGACAGGTACACACTTGGTCATAATGAGCCAATACTCGCAAATCCTGCTGTGCACACCTCTTGTTTCTCCTGTCCAACATCCAATGCCTTTCCTTGAAAATCAGCTTCCTGATTTTCCCTGGGCCCCTCTAAGCCTCTGACTACGTGGCTTAGATGAGGATGGTGCTCCTTGGATAATTATTATTGAGGGAATCATTCTGAGAAGCATGTCTCTTTTTTAAAAAAAAATATGTAAAATAATGTTTGTTCTCGCAACTTTGATCCCTTGGATGGTTCTATCTTTGAAGAATTGTTTTATAAAAATACAGAGAAAACATTTCGTTATACATTGTGGTTTGATTGGAAGTCTGCTGGTCAGACCTGGGGAGATGATGAGTGTATTCAGACATCAAACATGTCTCAGATCATGTTTTTCAAATCAGAGCCTTTTGTTTTTATTTTATTATTATTTTTAATATGACTCACTTTCAGTT
The DNA here is from genome assembly GCF_000325575.1 of Pteropus alecto. Taxonomy (NCBI): domain Eukaryota; kingdom Metazoa; phylum Chordata; class Mammalia; order Chiroptera; family Pteropodidae; genus Pteropus; species Pteropus alecto. Next base: position 21,065,261 of record NW_006439568.1, on the reverse strand, counting down.
ACCGCCAGAGTGTTCAGTGCTGTTTGTTACTCAAACACCCCAGTATCTGGAAGCCAAACCTCAGGAAATGTGTGTTCATACACTGCCGACAATCATGAAATGATGTCAGCAGATTGGAATAGGAGGCTTCATCTTACTCATCTTGATTCCCAGGCTCTGTCATCCAGGTTCCCAGTCCATGTGAAGCCCAGATATGTCAGCCATATACATTCAGAATTTCCAGCTCTGGTTTCAAAAATGTCTTGCTGTCCCAAACCATATTTAGATGGCCAGTCATCTTAATTTTTGGATTGGTTTCTAAAATCACTGTAAGACTAGAGTGCTTGGTTTTATCACCAAAATTCTTTTTAAAAATATTTTATTTTTTCAATCATAGTTAGCATACAATATTATATTAGTTTCAGGTGTAGGACCTAGTGATTAGACATTTATATAACTTATGAAGTGATTACCCCGATAAATCTAGTACCCATCTGACACCATACATAGTTATTACAATATTATTGACTGTATTTCCTATGCTATACTTTACATCCCCATGACTAGTTTGTAACTACCAATTTGTACTTCTTAATCCCTTCTCCTTTTCACCCATCCCCACAACCTGCCTCCCATCTGGAATCCATCAAAATATCCTCTGTATCTATAAGTCTGTTTCTGTTTTGTTTGTTTGTTTTGTTCTTTAGATTCCAAATGTAAGTTAAATCATATGGCATTTGTCTTTCTCAGTGTTACTTACCCCTCTCAGCACGATACCCTCTAGGTTCATCCACATTGTTGCAGATGGCAAGATTTCATTCTTTTATGGCTGAGTAGTATTCCATTGTATATATGTACCACCTCTTCTTTATCTATTCCTCCAGTGATGGACACCCAGGTTGCCTCCATATCTTGGCTATTGTAAATAATGCTGCAATGAACATATGAATTCATGTCTCTTAGAAGTAGTGTTTTTGATTTGTTCAGATAAATACTTGATTATTAGGTTTTTCTTTGTCTCTTGTTATAGCCTTTGTTTTAAAGTTGATTTTGTCTGGAATAAGTATTCCTACCCCAGCTTTCTTTGTTTGTTTATTTCTGTTTTCATGAAATATCTTTTTCTATCCCTTTACTTTCAGTCTGTTTGGTCTTCCCATCTGAAGTGAGTCTCTTGAAGGCATTATATATAAAGGTCTCATTTTCTTATTCAATCAGCCACCCTATCTTTTTTTGGGGGCGGGGGGTGACATAAAAGCAGAAATTTATTATTTTACAGTTTTAGAGACTAGAAGTCTGAAATCAAGATGTCAGCAGGGTCATCCCCTCTCTTATTGCTCTAGAGAAGAATCCTTCTTTGCTCCCTGTAGCTTCCAGTGTTTGCTGGCAATCCTTGGTGTTCCTTGGCTTGTTGATGCATCACTCCAGTCACAAGTCCATCTTCTCCCTGTGTCTCCACATGGTCTCCCTCTGTGTGTCATTCTCTGTGTCTAAATTTTCCCTTTCTGTGGTCGCTCTTATGCGCAGATCCCACGCTCAGACATGCTGGTGTGCAGTTTGGGTGTTTTTTGCTGAGTTTTAGATGTTCAGCTTATTGTTGTTTCAAGGGGAGAGATCTGGGGACGTCTCTCACTCCACCATGTTTCTCACCCTGCCACCCTATCTTTTGATTGGAGCATTTGATACATTTACATTTAAAGTAATTGTTGATGGATATGTAGTTATTGCCATTTTATTATTCATATTTTTAATTTTTTTCTTCTTAAATTAGTTCCTCTAACATTTCTTATAATAGTGGTTTGGTGGTAATGAACTCCTTTAGCTTTTTCTTGTCTGGGAATCTCTTTATTTGTTCTTCAATTCTAAATAATAGCTTTGCTGGGTAGAGTAATCTTAATTATAAGTCCTTGCTTTTCATCCCTTTGAATATTTCATGTCAATCCCTTCTGCCCTGCAAAGTTTCTGTTGAGAAATCAGCTGACTATTTTATGAGAGCTCACCTGTAGGTAACTAACTGCTTTTCTCTTGCTGCTTTTAAGATTCTCTTTGTCTTTAAATTTTAGCATTTTAATTATGATGTGTCTTAGTGTTGGCCTCTTTGGGTTCATCTCATTTGAGACTTTCTGCACTTCTTGGGCTTATATGTCTATTTCCTTCTTTAGTTTAGGAAAAATATTTTCCCCCCATCATTATTTCTTCAAATAGATTTTAAGTTCCTTGCTCTCTCTCTTCTCTTTCTAGTTCCCTTATGATGAGAATGTTGGCATGCTTGATGTTGTCCCAGAGGCCCCTTAAACTATTCTCTCTCTCTCTCCCCCTCTCTCTCTCTCTCTCCCTCTCTCTCTTTCTCTCTCTCTCTCTTTTGGTGCTGGGCTTGAGCTCCCTCCCCACACCCCAAATTGGGAGAATTTGCCCTGTCCTGTATCAGAAGGATCACTAGTATAATATACATAATATACACACGCAACGTGTGTTGCTGTTCTGATTGGATGTTTTCTGCTACCTTTTCTTCTAGGTCGCTGATCGATCCTTTACTTCATCTAATCTACTATTGATTCCCTCTAATGTCATCTTTATTTCAGTTATTGTATTTTTCATTTCTATTTTTTTTATGCGTGTTTTCTATCTCCATTTTTACGTTTTCTATCTCTTTGTTAAAGTCTCACTGAGTTTATCTACTATTCCCCTAAATTTATTGAGCATCCTTATAACCAGTGTTTTGAACTCTTTATCTGGTAGATTGCTTGTCTCCATTATGTTTAGTTTTTTTCTGGAGCTTTGTTCTGTTCATTCATTTGTGACTTGTCTCTTTGTTTTCCCATTTGGCTGCCTCCCTGTATTTGTTTCTATGTACTAGGTAGAGCTGCTATGTCTCCTGGTCTTAGTAGAGCAGGCTTTTATAGTAGGTGTCCTGTGGGCCCAGTGGTGCAGTCTCCCCGGTCACCTGAGCCAGGTGCTCCAGTTGTGTCCCTTGTATGGGTTGTGTGTGCCCTTCTGTTGAGTTCAGCCTTGATTGCTATTTGCACTTCAATGAGAGGGATTGATCCTCAGGATGATTGGTTGTGAGGACTGGCTATGACTACATTGGAGGAGCTGTTGTATAGGGGCTGACTCTACAGAGAAGAATTTGCTTTAGCAGGGCTATGGTGCCTGCCCAGTCTGCCCTTTGAATGTGTCGTGCATGGACATGGCCCTGGGTGGTGCTTTGGCTTGTTCTGAAGCTGGCCGCTCAGCATGCCGGCCCTAGGGCCTCTTGGGAGGGGTCCTGTCACAGGCTAAGTTCAGCTGCAAACTGTGGCCTATCCAGGGCCACTTGGCATGAGCCACCAAGCAATCTGTAGATGGTTGCCACCCTCACTAGGCTTGGAGATGCCTTGAGAGGCCAAGCTGAGAACCGAGGCTGACTGCCGCTAGTGCTGGGCTTGAGGCTGCTCAGCAAGAGCTATGGGGCACACTGAGACCAGATGCTGCTTGTCTGGGTTTTGTGAACATTTGAGAAGTTTTAGGAAAGTCCACAACATGAGCCAAGACAGGCCATTTGTATGGAAAAGCCACTAGAAGCGGCTTGGGTGGACGCACAAGTTAGGTGGAGTATGGTCTCAGGGAATCACCAGAGCAGGGTGAACGGCATTAACCAGGTTGATGGAGACTCAGATATGGCAGCCACCTGTGTCTGCATGCCAGCAGTGGGGAGGGTTCCACCAAGAAACAATGGATTTGCCAGCACTTTTATCTGGGGGAAAGCTGCCCCTCCAGCCTTCACCCTGAAGCCAGATAATTCAGTTCCTCCCCACGTGTTCCTGGAAACTTTTGAGCTGCTGCTCCAGTGCTGGAGGTCAGAGCAAGCGAGTCCATCTAGTAGTAAGTCTGTGTGCAGGCCCTTTAAGAGGAGCACCTGGTACTCCAGTGGCCTTTCGTCTCACTCAGCCACAGTTGCCCCTGGTTGTCACAGCCAGAAGTTATGGAAATTTCTCTTCCCACCACTGGAACCCTGGGCAGGAGAGACTGGTGTGGGGCTGGGACCTCTTGCTCCTCCAGAAGAAACCATCATTTCTCTGGGACCTCTGCAGCAGCCGAGATATCCCTTCTGAATTTTATTCACCACACCTCCACTCCTCCTACCAGTCTTGATGTGGCTTCTCATTTATGTTCTTAGTTGTAGGACTTCTGTTCAGCTAGACATTAGGTAATACTTGATGGTGGTTGTTCTGTGGTTTAGTTGTAATTTTGATATGGTTGTGAGAAGATTTACCTACTTTGCCATCTTGACTGAAAAAACTACCTGAATTTTTTATTACCCAAATTCTCGGCTCCTTCACTTTCACTCCACCTCTCCTTCTCTTTCATGGATCCTTCTTGTTCTTCCTGCTTCTGGAATGTGGGTCTTTGGCTTTCAACCATTTATTTAGCAAACTGCTGACCTTCTATCTGATAACCATTATAGTGGACAATGTCATACTTCTTGATCTTCTATGTTCTCTTTAAAAAAAAAAATTATTTTGGTGTGTTTTTAACCACACAAAGATACATACAGCACTGGAAGTACCTAGGAGTTTCTGTCTCCTCCTCCACATCACCAAGGTCATTGCTCACTGACTGTCAGTGCAAGAACACAAAAGCTCAGCACAGGTTGAAACAACTCTGAGGCATTCCTTTTCCTTTTCCTTATTGGTATCACTCTCTACTGGGGACAGGCAGACCATGCCCACTATTCTCTGATGGCAAAGGAAAGATAGGGTATCAGGGGTTATGGATGCCTTCTTGAATAAGTGAGGAGAGTGAAATCAGAACTCAGGAAAGTGAGATTAAACTCAACAACAGGCCTATTAGTCTTTCTGTTTCTATCTATTGTTTTAATGTAAAAGTATCCACCCTTAAAGAAATGAGAAGTCATTTGGACTTTGAAATTAGAATGCAGGTAAAAAGTGTCCTCAGTAGACTACTCATACACAGGGCATTTTATTTTTATCCTCAGAAAGTTTACACTAAAAATTTTGTGCTCTGCGACTCTCTTATGTGATAGTCATCCATTTGACAAGCATTTATTGAGCACCTACTATGTGCCAAGCAGTGGGCTAGATTCTAAGGATTCCAAGTGACTTAAAAATTCTGCGTTTCCAGACATCAAAACATTAAAGAGAACTTGGTGTGACTGACAGATTGTGGATTGTTCCTCAATCTCTCTTTTCCTCTTTTTAACAATAGAGCTTTCTCAGCCCCTTTGGGTACCTGGGGCAGTTAGTGAGAGAGGGGCTGAGACTCTGAGAGGCCAGAAGGGAAGAGTAAAGGTGGTGGCAGGTGATGGGAGTGGAGGTAGTTCCCAAGAGAAGAGATGAAGGAAATTTTGCAGATATTACAAGTGACTGACTTTATACTTCCAGGTCCTGTCCTTCAGACCTATTCTATAAATGTTGGTTCAAATCTATTTTACAAATTTATTTTAAATCTTATGCTTATGAAAAGTCATGTGGCTAGCTTGCTTGGTCAAGTGGTCATAAGAATCACTCACAGACTAAGTTTGTTCCAGAATTAAATGCAGCCCTGCTGGGTCATCAAGGCCTGGTACTTATGGCAGACTTGTTATCAACTCTGCAATAGAGAAATGAGAGCTACAAAGGAACACAAAGTCCAAGGAACCTCCTAAAACCTTCTCCTTGTATCTTCTATCTTTCCCTTCAATCTTCCTGTGCTGGGAAAAAAAAAGGAAAAGAAAAGAAAAGAAAATTTGTTTGTGATACTTAAAGGCTTCCTGTAAAATAAATTGCTAATAGTTATTTGGGGGTCTGCATTCTCTGATTCCAGATCTGGGTTGCCTGTTCAATCTCAAGTCTCTTCAAGCTTCAATATCTTCCTTTACGTCTTATAAAATAAATGAAAGGACAGTTGGATCTTTGGATGCAGTTGTTTCTCCTCCAAGTTAAAGAATCTCCATTCCAGGGATCTCACCTTCCTTGCCTGCCTATAATGATTTTCCATGTTTGAACTCATTTCCGCCCTAGCACTCAGTCAACATTCCTGTCACCCTCCCCAAGCTCAGTGACCCAAAAGTCAAGAAGGATCTCCTAGGCCATCTACTCCCTTCTCCCATCTCCATTCGAGTTGCAGGAATCAAATCCCTTGCCTCATCCAGAGATGGATTATTTAGTGCTTTCTTTTATTCTTTATTTTAATTTTCATTTAAATGCATTAAAACTACCCTCTGAGACTTTGGTTTTCTTTGAATTGCACTTTAAGGCTGTTCAGGACTTAAAGACTTATCTTTCTGTCTTTTGTTCTTGTTTTGCCATTTGTATTAGTCAGACAAAGTCCTCCCTTTGTAAGGAAATTGTCTTTTTAACTTAGGGGTTATTCATTTCCTAAAAATATTCTTGGGACAAATACAAGGTAATAAATGCATGCATATTGGAAAAATCCCATTTCTTTTAATGATTGAGAAATGGGGTTCCTAGTGAATCGTTTCTTCAAGTTTAGTGAAAGTTACGAAAGTGGCATCAATAATGATCAAAGTTCAAATAAGCCTACAGCAAAGTGTACTTAACCCTAGAACCACTCAGAACATTCTTAGATCTTTAATGATTCAAGAGGCCTTGACTAGACTAGTCACTAGACTATTGATTAGTGGTACTGGAAGGATTATCCTAATTATTTGACTTCCTAGAATTTAGCACTCTGGATGATTGGAAGTTTATTCTAAAACACATCAGTACATATGTTAATGTACAAATGGCCACATTTTGAACAGGTTAAATGCTAATTCATAAGAAGTGATTTGTCCTGAAAATAGATAAACAGATACATATGATCAGATCCAGTCTTTTTATTTTTTTCCAGAGTGGAAAGCAGCGAGAAGGGGCAGCAAGGAAATGCAACCAGTTAGACTTTCAAACTCTAGAGTTTACCTTCTTTGTTTTCAGGAATTTTAAGTTCAGATCCCATGAGCTCAGCTTATAATCAACCTGGCTACTTACTCATTTATTCTGTCTTCAAAAGATGTTTAATGCAAACATTGTTCTGACAATATGCCTGGGGTCTTCAGGTGAAACATCCCTGCATGACATACCATCTGATATTCTTTCTCATTTGTTGGATGTCTGTTTTGACTACTTGGGCTTATGCAGTATCCTCAAAAGGAAACCAGAGTTTTATTACTAGAAGAAAACAGAATAGATGCTGGGTGGCCAGAAACAGCAAATATCCACTATAGCCTGCAATTTGGACTTCTCTCTCATTACTTCTTCCTTATGCAAATCAGTATAGATTTGGTAGTATTTCTTCTTTAAGTGTTTGATAGAATTTACTAATGAAGTACCTGGGCCAAGAGGCTTCTTTGTAAGGTTTTAATTACAAATTCAATTTCTTTAGTAGATTTAGGGCTATTCAGTTTATTTATTTCCGAGCTTCATTTGTATTTTTCAGGAAATTTGTTCATTTCATCTAAGTTGTCAAGTTTATTAAGTTTTTTGTATTATTCCATTATTATCCTTTTAATATTTGTATAATCTGTAGCAATGTCCCCTCTCTTATTCCTGATATTGGAAATTTGTATTTTTTTCTTTTCTTTCTGATCAGTTTAGCTAGAGATTCATCAATTTTACTGATTTTCTCAAAGCTTTTATTCTCATAAATTTTTATCTATTATATTTGTTCTTTTTCTTTTATTGATTTCTGCTTTCTATTATTTTCCCCTCTACTTTGGTTTTATTTCCTCCTCTTTTTCTCATTTTTTTAAACTGAAAGATGAAGCCATTGATTTTGAGGACTTTCTTCTTTCCTAATATAAGTATTTGATGCTGTAAGACTCTTCTTAAGTGCTTCTTTAGCAGAATCTCACAGATGCTGTGTTTTAATTTTTATTAAATTTAATATATTTTCTATTGTCTTTGGATTTCTTCTTTTACTCATGGGTTGGTCAAAGTGTGTTATCTAGTTTCCACATCCTTGGGGTTTCAGAGCTCTTTCTGTTATTGATTTTTAATTTAATTTCATCATGTGCAGAAACATACTTTGTATAACTTGAATCCTTTTATGTTTATTTAGTCTTCTTTAATTGTCCAGAATATGGTCTGTTCTGGTAAATGTTCTTTAGGCACTTGCGTCCTATAAGTGTCTGATCTAGTTTGTTGATAATGTTGTTCAAATCTCTTATGTCATTACTAATTTTCTGACTACTTGTTCTAGCAATTATTAAGAGAGAGGTATTGAAAACTCTGACTATAATTGTGGATTTGTCTATTTCTCCTTGCAGGTCAATCAGTTTTTGCTTCAAAGTCTACAGCCATACCACCAGGAAGGAGACCGATCCCGTCCAATCTCAAAAGATAAGCAGGGTCTGGTTAGTAGTAGGATGGGAGAAATGACCTTTTTAAAAAAATCTCTGGTAATATTCTTTGCTCTGAAAATACTCTGTTTGATATTAATATAGCCGCTCAAACATTTCTTTAATTAGTATTAGAATGGAATAGCTTTTCCTATCCTTTCATTTTTAGCCTATTTGAGTCCTTGTATTTCAAATGTATTTATTAAAGGCAGCATATAGTTGGGTTTCGCTTTTTTAATTAAAGTATTTAGGCCACTTAACATGATTACTGATATGGTTTATTTTAATCTACTATCTTACCTAATTTATCTATTTTTTTTTTACTTTATTCTCTTTTTCTGACTTCTTTTTGATTAATTAAATATTTTTAATGATTCCATTTTTGTCCTTTGTTGGTCTATTAACTATAACTCTTTGGTTTGTTTTATTAGTTGTTATCTTAGAGTTTATAGGATACATTTTAATTTATCACAGTCTACCATCCATTGATAATATACCACTTCATATATAATACACAAACCTTACAATAGTATATTTTCATTTCTCTCCTCCAGGCCTTTGTCCATCTAGCATAAGCCAGGCAAGTGATTGTTTTTTTAATTTATTATTCATAATAATACTATTATTAATTTAATAATAGCTAGCATATATTGAGCACTTTGTATAGGTTAGGCACTAGGGTCAGCAGTGTATTAGCTCATTCTCATCTGGGAACTTCTTTCATCCAAGTGATCCGAGTGGCGTCCCCTCTGCTACAAAACAACTTTATATAAACAGCATTTCTGAACCCTCACTCTGTGCCTGGCACTGCTCCAGCTGCATGCAATTGCATACATTAATTCTTTCAACTTTAGCGATAACCCTATGAGGAAGGTGGAGGTAATTTAGGTAGCTTGCTCAAGATGGAGATTTGAGCTTGTCAGTCTAACTCTGTAATCTACTTTCTTGTCTGGTACACTATTAATAAGAATGATATTGATCTATTAAATAAAAATAAAAAGTTATAATACTTTGAGAAGAAGTCACTTCATGTCTGAATAATAGATAAAGATAATTAGGAAGAGTTATCTCTGCTCTCTGAATGAAACATTTTTCTTTTGAAACCAGCATACTAGTCCCCCCTTTGAGGCTTGCTTGCTTTGACAACTCATAGAAGTCATGCACTCAGATCTCTTTAGCCATCTGCTTCCTCAGATTAAAGTGTTGGATTCTCTTTAAAAATAAAATGTGTGTTTAAGAGCATAACCTTACTAAATTTTATTCCTTTGATAAGTTATTCAGTGAAAACCATTGTCCATGAAATTTAAAAAAAAAAAAAAACCACCAAAAACCATTCTGCCATATGAGTTATGCTTTTGCTTTTCGAGTCTTGTATGAGACTTACGCTTTGAAATCATATTTCTCTTATAACAGTTCCAGAGGAAATATGATGGATGTGTGTATTTAGTTAACAGAATGATTGTTCTTTTAATAAAAGGAGACTAAATTAACATGTACTAAACTATTTGTGCTCTGCACCATATAGCTGCTGTGTATTTTTCGAGACTGTACCCTAGATAGGT
>NW_006439568.1:21026009-21055151 GCF_000325575.1 Pteropus alecto | reverse complement strand
TTTCTATAAGATATATAGGCAATAGAATGAACTTGATATATACTTTGTTTTATTTTGTTTTTGATTGGTTTGTTCTTTTTATTCCTTAAATTCCACATATAAGTGAAATCATATAGCATTTATCTTTCAATGTCTGACTTAAATACCTTCTAGGTTCATCAATGCAATATCTTTTTCCATTCCCTTCTTTTTCATATGTAGAAGTCTTGTTTTTTTATCCTTTCAGCCACTCTATCTTTTGGTTGGAGCACTTAATTCTTTCCTATTTAAGGTACTTATTGATAGGAATGTAGTTGTTACCATTCTTTATTCTTGTTTTTGATACATGTTTTTTTCTTCGTAAAGAAGTCTCTCTAACATTTCCTGTAATACTGGCTTGGTGGTGATAAATTCCTTTAGTTTATTTTGTCTGGGAAGCTCTTTATTTGTCCTTCAACTCTAAACGATAACTTTGCTGGATAAATTATTCTTGGTCGTATATCCTGGGTCTTCATCCCGAATATTCCTTGAATATTTTTTGCCAAGCCCTTCTGTCCTGTATAGTTTCTTTTGAGAAATCAGCTGCCATTCTTATGGGCAGTCCCTTGTAGGTAACTAACTGCTTTTCTCTTGCTGCTTTTAAGATTCTCTCTTTGTATTTAACCTTTGGCATTTTAATTATGATGTGTCTTGGTGTGGGCCTCTTTAGATCCTTGATTTTTGGAATTCTCTGAGCTTCTTGGGATTTTATGTCCATTTCTTTCACCAGGTTAGGGAAGTTTTCCATCATTATTTCTTCAAATAGCTGTTCAACATGTTGATTTTCTTCAATTACACCGATCAGACGAATATTTGGAGCCCTAATAGTGTCCCATATACTCTTTAAATTATTTTTATGGTCTTGGCATCTTTTTTCTTGCCATTCTGATTGAGTGTCCTGATTGGCTTTCCTGTCCTCTAGATAGGGCATTTAATCCTCTTCTTTATTCACTTTGTTTATTCCTTTGTTTATTCAATTTAATATACTTCTCATCTCAGATAATATGTTCTCCATTTCAGACTGGTTCTCTTTTATAATTTTCATTTCCACTTTTCTCTCTTTGTTGGAGTTCTCTACACTTCTCAAAAGTTCACTGAGCATCTTTATAACCAGTGTTTTGAACTCTACATCTGTTAGATTACTTGACTTCATTCTATCTGGATCTCTGTTCTGTTCTGTCATATGGTTTCTGATTCTTTGTCTTCCCATTTTGGCTGCCTTTCCGTGTCTGTTTCTATATACTAAGCAAAGCTCTTAAGTCTCTCAGTCTTATCAGTGTGGCTTTGTGAAGTAGGATGTCCAGTGGCACAGTCCTGAGAGGGGTTCAGCTGCAGGCCAAATTTAGCCCAAGCCTCTACCCCCTCCGGGGTCATCTGTTAAGATTCAGTAAGCAATTCACAGATGCTGTACTTATAGTTGCCTCAAAAGGCTGCACCAGAAACTGAGGCCAACTGCCTCCAGTGTGAGTCTAGGCACTGCTTAGCAAAGAGCATCTGACTCTTGCTGAGGATACACTTGTATGTGGCTTAGGTGGAGCTCGAGTTGGGGTAGGCCAGGTTCCAGGGAATCCTCTGGGTGGAGTGACCTCTGTTATCCAGTCTGATGACCTCACAGCAATGGTGGTGCTGTGTCTGCATGTTGGTAGTGGGGGAGGGCTCAACAGGGAACTATGGATTCCCCCCACACTTCTGTACCGATTGAGTCTCGCCTTGGTTCACGCTCTGACAATGTCTCTCTGTAAGTCCCTAGTGCCCCCTGCGTGCAGCCACTGGTGCTCAGAGCGGAGCAGATCCGTCCCCGTGAAAATCCACTCGTGGACGTGGCCCTCTAAGGGGCGTCTGCCGCTGCTGCTGCCGCCGCCTCCGTCTCACTCAGCTGCTAGGGACGAGGCAGCCTCGCGTCCTGGCCCCATCCTACCTTCTGCCGTTGCAGGGTGCTTTCTTGGATTTCTCCCTAGTTGCATAACTTGTTCATCTAGATCCCAGGCGATTTTTCCTTGCTGCTGCTCCTCGTTTTCCTCACAACTTTGATTTGGTCACCAGAGGGATGAACAGAGCCTCTATCATCTACGTCATTGTTTTCTCTCTCCTAGGTATTTTTATTTTCTTTTTACAGACGAAGAAACTGAGGCTCAGATTTACACAGCCTAATACATGGGGCTGGGGATATGAAACCAGGTCTCCTTTTGGCACACACCATGCTTTCTCTAGTTCTGTTTAGCACTAGATAATAAATCCATTATTATTTTCTTTCTATAATTTTGATTTATTAGCTGTAAAGGACAGAGTAAATTTTTAAAAATGAAAGACTTAACCTTGTGGTTTCTCATTTTAAATGGAAGTATATTTCTGGAGAACTGAAGAAAGGAAATGTAATCTGAAGTTGATGCTTGCCTGAGTGAAGTCGGCAAATATAGTTATTTCAGATTGGTACCCAAACTGCTGTAATCCGTACTTAGTTTAAAGGTGGTAGGTAATACATATATTCTGCACAATTTTAAACGCTCAATTGCTTGTGATGTTTTGGTCAGCAGGTGGCGACATTGGGTCGCAAGGGACATTTAATGTACTTAGATGAAGTAAATGGTGGTTTTATTTCCATATCCATTGCTGTATTTTAAAATAAAATACTGGGTTACGATTTGATTCCTTGAATCCTGTCTCTTCACATAAACAAAGCAACATAGATATTTCAGGCAGCTTCTTTGAGTGCTTAGACATCAGCGTGCACTCCTGGGAAATCAGTGAAAAGGGGATTGACTTTCTCTGGCATTAGAGCCACTGGACTATGATGGTTCCTTCTTCGTTCTTGAATTTAGGTGCTAGTCACAGGGTTCAGAGTCACCTAAGGCAAAGGTTGATTCTTCAAGTGATAATGGATACTATAGCCACTTCTCACTTCCTTAGAGATCCCCAGTCTAATAATTTCAGCTATTAGGATCCCAGTCAAAAAGTGAAGCAAGGTGGGGAGAAAAATGAAAGCATTTACACAAACTAAATGGTTTCAGAGTTGATGCATAGACACACATTTATGTAATTCATGCCTGAGAGCCCCCCCAAGCTCCTTACTTAGGAGCTGTTTAGTCTTATTTCAGACATAATTCTAATCTGATTATTTAGTTTGCTGGTACAGATTTAAGAAAACAGCTATTTGGAAAGAAGAAAATTATTAGAGACAGGTACGAGGATAGACTCAAGATCAGAAAGCAGGGTAGTAAGACTGGAAACAGAAAGGCGAAAAGAGCAGAAGATAACTCAAAGGCCTGGGGCTTACAGCTCAGCCCAGTTATAAAGAAGGCCTGCCCTCAAGCCATCCATCTGAGTGCAAGTTACATTTGCAAAACTCAGTTTCATAAGGCAAGTAAATGTGTAAAGAGGTAGAGATGAAGAAATTTCTAGCAAAAAAATAGTTTGCTGTAGAGCCGTCTAAGTGAGAGGCAGAGAGAGGCAGTGTGAGCTCTTGCGCTCTGGAGGCAGACAGACCCGGGTGCAAATCCTACCTGACATGTGTTATAGGAGCATCGACAGGTTGCTCAAGCTTGCAAAGCCTCAGTTTCCTCATCTGTGAAATGGGGAATAAAATGGTTTGAATGAACATGCAAAGTGCTTAGCCTGGGCCAGGCACATCTTAATCCCTACCATCAGTTTCTACTCCAGGTAATCCAAAGTGCATATGTATGGTCAAGACCTTTACCACTGTCAAGATCTCCAGGATCACAGCCACACCCTGGATTTCCCTCTTTCTGTAACAGGTGTTGGGCTGACTCCCACATATGGGTCTAGGATACTGTTCTCTGTGCATGGTGCAAAGCATGGCCAGTGGTCCCCAACACACACCTCTGTAGTTGGGGATTTCTGGTCATATGGCTGCACGGCTCTCTGCTTCCCTGTCACTCTGCCCTCACCCTGGCCACTTTAAGTGCTTCTTCTACCTTGTGCCTGGACATCGGCACTCCATCCCACCAGCAAAGCCCTTGCTAAGGCCCCACAGCACAGGTGGCCCACACTTCCAGCTTCCAGCAGAGGCTCAGCACAGCCAGTGTTGTGAGATTGAGCCGGCCTCCTGGACGGCGCCGACCTCAGGATGAGTCCTTCCGATTCAGGTAGTTTCTGACAGACTGGGCCGATCCCCTTCTTTGTGTGAAATTCTCGTCTCCCACATCACCCCGTCCTGCCTTCCCCAGGAAAGTATTTTTAGTTCCTGGTGGCTTTGGTGACAGCTCAGGTTCCCAAATTGGTCTGCAAAGTAAAATCCTGGGAGTGGCTCGTTCCCAGACACATTCTGTATTCATTTCTTGTAGCTGCTGTGACAAATTATCACAAACTTGGTGGCTTAAAATAACAAATTTATTTTCTCGCGGCCCTAGAGACTAAGTCTAAAATCAAGGCGCCAGCAGGGCTATGCTCCCTCTGACGGCTCTAGCGGAGAATTCCTCCTTGCCTCCTCCAGCTTCGGGGGGCTCCAGGCATTCACTGGCTTATGGATTCACCACTCTATCTCTGCCTCCATCCGCACATGGCCTTCTCTTCCTTTGTGTCCATATATTCTCCTCTTCTGTCTCTTACAAGGGTACTTATGATTGGATTTAGGATCTGCCAGAGTAATCCAAGATGACCTCATCTTGAGATTCTTAACTTACTTACATCAGCAAAACCCTTTTATCATGTAAGGCCACATTCACAGGAAACAGGACACGGACATGTCTTTTGGGGGGCCACCACTCAACCCACTGCACCCTCCATGATTTGAAGACCCCTGAAGGCAGAGGGAGAGCAATGGAGGATGGCTCTAAAGTTTCCGGTTTTGAATTATTTTCCTAGGCTCTTATACTGATCCACTGGAGAAATCTGCTCACCCTTATTCCACCTACCTCCGACTTTCTTCTAACGCCCAGTGCCCTCCACCAATCCAAGCTGTTTTCATGCATGCTAAGAACTGATTGAAAAGATCTTCAGCATCCCAAGGTCTGCTGGCCTCATGCCACATGGTTTCCACAAAACAAGGGCCTGTGAGTTCTGCTGGAAGAGGCCCCAGCGGTCCTCAATGCTCTTACCCTAAACCTATGAACCCAGCCTGAGGCCCCAGTGCACTTCCTTGGATGTTGACATCACGCCGAGAGCACCTAACTGCATTCTCACCCGGTTCTGTGTGTTGAACTGGATCCGCCAGGTTCAGTCCTATCAAGAGTCCCTTAGCACCTAAAGTGTACCTATCATACATGTGCACACACACGTGTGCGTGCACACACACACACACGCACACACCAACTCAATGCCTCAAGGTGAGAGCAGCCACATTAATCCCCACCGGTATCCTGAAAAGATTATATCTAAATCAAACTTTTGGAAATGGCTTCTATTTTCCTATGGAATTTCAGTATTTTAGTGATGATCCACATTTTCTTTCTCATTAATTTTCTCAGAATATAAATGTTTCTGTGTGGCTCCAAGTGTGATTTGTAAATATGAAAGTGAACATTCAAAAGTCATGCAGAAGGAGGGGCAATTCTTCATCTGGGAGGACTATCCCCCACACAGGAGGGTGTCTCTCAGCCCTGCCTCTCCTAAAAGCCTATGGAAATAACTACTTATCAGTAACAGCCAAGAAGGAGGGTGTCTCTCAGCCCTGCCTCTCCTAAAAGCCCACGTAAATAACTACGAAAAAAAAAAAGTGATGCCTCCTTATCAGTAACAGCCAAGAGCCCCTCTAGAGAGTAGAACACTCAGAGTAGTGGGCCCAGGAACCAACGCCACCCTCCTACCCCTCAGAGGCCAGCAGGGCGGACCGCCCTGTGTGGAGCTGTCTGCCAAGGCATGCATAGATTCCTCTGATTTTTTTTTCTAAGCTCCATTTCTAAGAATATTTTCTACCAATAACCACAGACCTTAGTTCTCTGATTTAAATCTTGATGACTATTAGTTGGTTACACCAATGGGTACTAAATACTTAGGTTTCAATCTTACTAACATTAAGTAATTTGAATACCTATATGAGGTATTCATGTCTATATGAGGAAATTTACCTATATGCAAACGGCCACATCTGCTGAGCCCAAATGCAAAGCAACCCTTCAGGTCTTTCAAAGGATGGGAAGCCCCCGAGAGAGTCAGATAAGAATCGATAGATTCTTGCCTGAAGAGAAACAGCTGGCTGCCCTTTCCAACTCCATAAAGACAAGGTATCTAGTGGGGACGTTCTAGTGAGGTCCCTACATTTGTTTACTGTGGTTTCCACTGTGTAACTAACTTCACACCTGAGAGGGAAAAGCATAGTTGCTAATGACCCACATTCCCAGTGGGCCTGCATTTTCTTAGAATTTGGAAGAGTCCTTAGAATTTTTACCTTTTGGAGCAAGATTAGGCGACAAGCAACCAGGTGCTTTCAACTTACCACAAGGCGCCCGCTTTCCCTGGGCCTTGCTCAGGCAGCAGGTGACTCCCGGAAGTTGTAACAGGAGGTGGAGGAGACCCGTTCCTTCCCGCTGGGTAAATATTGACTTGTGGTTTTGTTTCATGGCAATTGAGGCCTTTCCTGCCCTGGCCCTGCCACACTCTGGACTCCCCGTCCCTCTGTACAATGCCTCCACCGTCCTGTTACACAGACTATTAGGTTTTCCATAATATGCTGAAAAATAAGTATAAAACGTTCCATTTTGTTCACCAAGATCTTTCTCCTGATTGTTTTCCCTCTAATTCTCTATCTGGTAGAAACTTTCTCCTGCTTTTAAGCTTCAAAGAAGCCATGGGGCTCAGGCTGGGTAACCTGCTATCCTGTAAAGCAGCACTTCGTGCACAGCCTAAGTGGGACCAGGTGTCCCAGCCTTGGGCAGCATTCCTTTGGTGGTCCAGGTTAACCGCTCCTCCTTCACGTGTGCTCTAGATCAGTGGATCTGGGCAAACGTTCCACTAAAGCCCTATCTTACTCTATCATATGGTCCTCTTGCTATTGGCAAGCCTATGAGCTTCTGGAGGGCAGAACCACCTTTTTGTTTGATTTCTTGTTTCTGTGGTCCCAATCTTTAACAAAGTAACTATCACAGATAATATGTGCTCCGCTAAAGCTGATTGAATCTATTAGCATTTCAAAGCTGAAGGAAAGATCACCTACTTCAGGCCAGCTACTCCAGAAACTATCACATGACCAGAGAGGCAAAGCAGCCACCAGCAAGGTATGATAGAGGAGAGACTAAACCAAGTTCAGTGAAAAAATGGTTCCAGAACACTTGCTTTTTCTTTACCCCTCTACACAGCATCATAGAGTCAAATGAAAGCCATGAACATTTTTTTTTTCCCATAAAAAACTTACACCACAACCCACTAACAGTCACAATTATATTGTAGCTAACCCTCAACAAAGGTTTACTGAATGAATCAATGAATAGATTGATGAATGAATGAACAACCTATCTCTATTATTTAAACTCTTTAATGCGAAATACACACACATACAGAAAAGCGCACAAATTATAAGTATATAACACAAAATTCTCACAAAGTGAACACTCATTTAATTACCATTCATATTAAGAAATAAAACTGTGCCAGTACCCAAAAATCTACTTAATGCTTTCTCTCAATTACTGCCTATTTCCTCCTCTCCAAAAGGAACCACTTTCCTGACTTAAGCATAGATTCATTTTGCTTACTTTTGATCTTTATGTAAATGGAACCACACGGTATGATTCCTTTGTGTCTGGATTCTTTTGCTTAATGTCATGTTTGGAAGACTCAAGTATGTGTATTAGCCAAGGTTTGTCCATTTTTATTGCTGTGTAGAATTTCATTGTATGATTACATCATGGTTTATTCATTCCTCTACTCTTAAATATCTGGGTTCTTTCTGCTGTGGGGTTATTATAAATAATACTGCCTATGAGCATTCTTGCCCATGGATTTTGGTCCACATTGAGTATGCATTTCCCTTTAGAATATTCATGGGTATAGACTTGCTATGTCATATATTTAACTTTAGTAGATAATATCAAACTACTTTCCAAAGTGGTTCTATCTCATGCTCACCAGAAATGTATGAACATATTCATTGGTTCACATCTTCACCAACATTTGGTTTCGTCAGTCTTCAATTTCAATTACTTTAATGGGTGTGTTGTGGTAATCATTGTGTTTTGTTTTTTCCTTACTAATAAATCGGTTTGCTGACCATATGAATGTCATGTGCGTGTGTGCGTGTGTGTGTGTGTGTGTGTGTGTGTGTGAAGAGAGAGAGAGAGAGAGAGAGAGAGAGAGGTGTCTGTTCAAGTTTCTTGCCTATATTTCTTTTTTTTAATTTTTATTTTTTTATAATTTTTTTTTTTACCATTTTATTCCCTCCTTTCCCATATTTCTATTGAGGTTTTTTTAATTATTATTATTATTGATTTGTAGCAACTCTGTACATATTCTGGATACTCTTTGTTGTTTATATGTATTATAAGTACCTTCTGCCACTGATGGCTTGCTCTTTTCCCTCTCTCATGCTGTCATTAAAATAAACTGTGGAATTTTTCAATATTTACAAAAATAGAGGAAATCTATATATTTATTGCCCAGTGTCAACTCAAACCACTGTCTTTCCTGGATACCTTAACCCATTTCCTTGCCCTCTCTCCCATCTTCACCTTTGCAATGGCAGAATATTTTTTAGCAAATTCCAGATGGTATATCATTTCATGTGTATTTTAGTATGTACCAAAAAGAGATAAGGACTCTTCTTAAATATAACAATACCATTATCAAATCTTAAAGTATTAGCAAGAATTTCATAGTAACAGTAAATCCCAGTTTGTTTCTAAATTTACTTAATCACAGTTCCCTCCTCTCTCTGTGTACAATTATTTTGTCTGAGAATAAACACAGTATTTCCATTTCCTGTCTATATACATCTTATATCTTTTTCTTTCTTTATTGCATTCTCTAGGTATTCCAGTACAATGTTTAATAGAAGTGATGAATATGAATGGCCTTTAGTATTCCACTTTATCTTCACAGTTGGCTTTTTAAAAAAGTGGTTGCTTTAGAATTTATAATATAGGTCTTGAACTTTTTATGAAACCTTATGACCCCTTTTGATTTTAGTTACCATTTTTGGTTCTCCTGTGTCTAAACATCAATAAAAAAAAAAGTGGGAAATTAAATAAATAACTAAATTTTACTCGAAAAAAGTAAAAGAAAACCTTAAAACAGATAAAAGAAAAGGATTGCATAGCTTTTTTAATGTCTTTATCATGTTGTGAAGCTGTGTCCTTAATTTTCCACTTAACATTCACATAATTATATGTCCTAGAGGAATGTATAAATGGAAACCATTATGAATGATACAAGCACCATCACTGGTGAATTTGGGTAGATGGAATATTTGTTGCTTGAAGATAAATGTTGAAAAATCTGGGCTAAATATGTATTGTCTAGTCTCTCCTTACCATTATTACCTCTGCCGATGTGAAGTCTGAGTGTGCTGCTTCCATTTCAGGGGACATTATGTAAACCAAACAGAGAGAGTGGTGTATTGAATACAGTTAGCAAAATGACATGACAAAGTAACACACGGAAATGTGTAGTTCTAAATATTTTTGTCTTTGCAAAAATGAAATAATTCTTTTTTCTTCTTTCAAGACCAATATCCAGTTTCTCAACTAATTTAACTGTCATATTTTTACAATTCAAACTGATATTTCTGGTTACATCAGTTTTATTTATATCTAAAATTATGAATACTAAAAAGAGTCTCATAAAATTCCCCCTTCAGAAATATCTGGAGAGAGTCTGGGCTAACAGCTGTAGGAAAGGTGAAAAATAGGTAGCATTTAATGAAATTTGTTCTGGATGTTATAGGTTTATTCAAAATTTAGGCAACTACCGTCTTTACAGACAGGCTACAGCTAATATTGCTCTCTGGAGAAGAAAGCTTCTAATCCCAAAACTTATTAGCTACTAAATGCCTTGTTGAGAAAAATGTCAACTCTAAAATGTCAGAAAATTCTGGAGTTTTCTCTTCTCATAAGGTACTTTATTATTAGCAAAAATGCTGTTTCCTTGGAGTCAGGTTGACTAAGCTCATCTTTATTAAGCTACAAGATTCCTCCATTTCCTGGCTGGACACACGTGAGACTTTGTTGGTGCTAGAAAATAAGAAGAAATGGGTGAAATCTGTGGCTGAGAAGTGACAAAGGAGAGGAATATTTTTGAAAAGGCTCTGAACTCAGAAGGGCTGTGGCCAGCCACGACTGTTTTTCATGAAGCAAGTTAGTTAATGGCAGTTGAATTTTATGCCGGCCCAATCCACTGGGAAGACAGTGTCTTTGGGACTCTGGGGACTTGGAATCCAGAAAGGGTAACACAGTGATGGGGCTTTGGATCCCAAGGCCCATAGTCTGCCTCAATAGATTAAATATCAAAGCTTTTGTCCTTAATCACTGACTCGCTCCTGAAGCTATAGCCAATGTCACTGGTTTCAGATCTATTGTGTCCTGCTTCCATAGACCATTAATATAAAACTGCTGAAAATGGCACTCGGGTCAATAGCTACATCTAAAATAAATCTTCGAGATCATTTGACACAAATATTTCAAAACCGACCTGGGGAGGGGCAGTGACTAAGTCACTAGGGTTGATACTGTGTTGAGTCCCTGGCCTTTGCTGCCTAACTATATGCTCCTGGACACATCACTTAAGTCTCTGACTTTGATCTCATGTGAAATAGAGACCTATTCCATATCTTTGTGTGCCAAGTTAAATGAAATAATAAATTCTAAATACTTAGGTATCTAGCCTCAGACACATGGAGATTCCCTCTTACTCCCGTTCCACGCCTGCTTCTCCTTGGCTGGAGGTACTTGTTGTCCTAAAAAGGATTTCCAAGGGTGTGCTTTATACGTACTGTTCCGTTCTTCCTTTCCTAACTCCAGATTCTTTGTTTACCTATGTGCTTGGGATTTTTATTTAGGGAGAACAAGAAAAGTTGTTAAAGTGATGTCCAATTGGCTAACTTTCCTCGCAGCCAAAGGCATCCCAAATGCTACATCTGCATCCTTTGAATCCATAGAGAATTTCGATTGGGATGAAGTCCAAGCAACTATCAGTAGTGGTGTTTTAAAGTATATCCTTTAGGGAACAAATCAGAGGCACTCCAGAAACCAATGCAGTGATTCTCCACTGTGGCTGCACATCACAATGCCCTGGGAATCTCTAAAAATACCGATACCCTTAAGAACCAAGAGCCTTTAAAAATTTCATACCATTTGACTTAGAAATTCCACCACTAGGTATCAATCTCTTCTAATAAAATAGAGATGTGGACAAAGATATGTGTTCAAAGCATCTCATGTATTTTAACTGGATCTTCCAAATCCAATTAAAGGAATGAGAAATGGTTAAATGAAGTATGATTTATCCGTAGACAATTGCAGATTCATTAAAAATTACACTTATGCTTGGCATTAGAAATCAAGATACCAGTACCCTTGAGGTAGGGATAGTGACTGGGAGGGGCATAAAGGTGGCTAATGGGGTGCTGGTAATATTAAGTTTCTTCATCTGGGTGCTGGTTATACAAGTCCGTTCACTTTGTAAAAATTTGTCAGGCTGCATTCTTTTGATATATGCACCTTTTAAAAAATGGTGGTAAAATACACATAACAAAATTTACCATCTTAACCATTTTTAAGTGACCTATAGTTCACTGATATTAAGTACATTTACATTGTTATGCAACCAACCTCTAGAACTCTTTTTATCGTGCAAAACTGAAACTCTGTACTCATTAAACAACAACTCCTCATTCACCTCTCCCTTCAGCCCCTGGCAACCACCATTCAACTTTTTATCTCTATGAATCTGACTACTCTAGGTACCTCATATAAGTAGAATTATTAACAGTATTTGTCTTTTCATGACTGGCTTATTTTACTTGGTATCATGTCCTCAAGTTTTCTCAGTGTTGTAGCATATGTCAGAATGTCCTTCTGTTTTAAGGCTAAGTAATATTCCATTGTAAGGATATATCACATTTTGTTTATCCATTCATCCATCAAAGGACACTTAAGTTACTTCTTCCTTTTGGTTACTAGAAATAATGCTGCTGTGAATATGCATGTACAAGTATTTCTTTGAAACCTTTGTTTTCAATTCTTTTTCCCAGTTCTTATTTCCAAAAGTAGAATTGCCAGCGATATGTGTGGTTTCTATATGTATGTTATACTTCGATTAAAATTTAACGTAAAAAATACTGTTGGAATTGATGGTTTCACCTCTAGGGGTTATAATTAGATGACCTGGAGTCATCCTAGGCATTGGAATTTGTTAAATCTCCTCAGGCAATTCTAACTCGCAGCCAAGGTTGAGAACCCCAAACTTAAGAGAGGCATTTAGTGCATTCTTAGAAACGGCTTGCTGAGATCTGTGCAGAAGTAGGCATCAAAAGCTCGTGTACCCATCTTTCACACCAATCTTTGCTATCCCTTCAATCTTTTAACTTAGAATCATTTCCATCACATGGTGACCTGAACCGAGATGGTATGTCAGTCACGTGGTGCCTCCCATCAACAACACACCCGGGTCCTCATTCCAGCCCTTGCCAGAATGAGGGGTCAAGACTGGTCCTTCTACCCATAGCCTTCATGATGAGACTAAAGGAATAGCTGAGAGAGCCTTCCATGACATGGTAGCTGCCTAAAAGTCTTCACTTCCTTTTTTGGTATGATTTAAAGTTTTATCAACCAGTGAGAACCTCTTTTAAAAGTCAGCCGATGTAGAAGGTTATATGTAGACTATTGGCCATTTAAACCATGTTGCAAATTAGTTCAAGTGGATGCTTTTCAATAATACAGCTGTGATGTCAGGACATGAAAGCAGGGGTTTTCAGTTTCAGTTCTGGTGACACTTTGAGCTGGGTAATTTCTGATGTGTGGAGCTGTTCTGTGTCTGGTAGGATGTTAGCAACATCTCTGACACAAGAGATGCCAGTCCCCAGTTGGAATCACTAAAAATGTCTCTAAACTATGACAAATATCCCCTCGGGTGCAAAATCCACCCTCAGTTGAGAACCACTGTACTGAAGGAATGAGAATTTTGATGGAAGAAAAGAGGAAGAAGGAATTTTGCAACAAAGGAAGATTTAGAGGCGGCCAGGCCTATTTAAGATTGTCAGGGGTGGGGTTGTCGGTGATACCCTCCGGCTTCTCATGATCCAGTTGAGTCTTGGCCCCAGAAAACCCACCTCACTATTCCAGGGTGAGAGTCAAGTGCACCACAGAAACCAGAAGGGCATTAAAGACAAAGCCCAACTGTATGAAATAGTGCCTCGCACTCATATGCAACCTGTGTGTCTTCTGGCTCTTATTGGTCCCTTTTTCTCTCCCTTACTGCCTCCAAAATGTGGAATGTCATAGAGTTAGGATTTATTACGAGAACCACCCTACCCCACTTCCTCCCCCTCAAAAATATTTCCAGCTTTTCACAGTGACAAAGCTACATCTTGCGATACCATAAACAGGATTTGTTCATTGACGCAACATCATGTCATTTATCACATATGAGACCATAATACACATTCCCTAAATTCTTTAATTCGTTTCTGCCCAAATTCTAAAAGTCTCTGTGTTGCTAAAGTGGGGGCATTTTTAGGTACATGCATGGAAGGCTGAGGAACAGCACTGGCCGACTGATCAGAACCTCGGAAAACTACCCTCTTTCCTCTCAGGTCCCTTTTCCGCCTTGGAGCAATAATTGTAAAAGTTACTTTCCAAGCCCATCCTAACTGACAGGACATGTTTGATGCCTTTTTTCCTCTTATTTTGTTTTCTTCACCTAAGGCTTCTGCTTTATTTGGGTTATAGGACTCTAAGCTCCTATCTCTGAGGAATATGCAACCCACACTTTCTCCTGCAGGCCGGGGAGCCAGCACACCTGTGGATGCAGGCACTGCCCCCATCGCCTGCCCCACCTAGCTCAGCTTATGACCCTAATGGGGCAGCCATTTTGCAATGAAAGACGCTTAGTAAACAAAGCACTGGCCCCGGGAGATTGGCTCAGATTGAATAGAGGATGTGTGCAGGCTTTCAGTGCTTCTCGGCCCACAAGCTTTAACCGCTGTACAAACTGATTTAGAACACTAAAGCCCAACTGTTTGTTTAGTGCCTTTATTGACTCAATTCCCGCCTCTAAGGCAGGTGGCCTCGGCCAGCCACTCAGTCATTGTTCTGACTCAGTTCTCCTCAGTGACATGGCGGCCTCCCTGTTGAGAGGCTCCTTTATTTTGTTTTCTGGTCCTTGAAAAGTCAGGCAATCAGCTTACACTTATAGGCATAGACTTTCATTTTTAAAGAGGCATAATTCAATCAGGTCAGAATTTTCAACTAACTAACTGGGTTTGTTGTGGAAGAAGGACTTTTCTACTTTCCTCTTGGAAAGAAAAGGGCTGATTTCCCAGGTGATGGTGACCGTGAGGAGTGTTGTCACTGTTCTGGAATATTAACTCTTTCTGACTCTGGGGCCTCACTTGTAAATAGCTCCCAAAGTGCCCTAATGTGTGGTTAAGATGGACCAAAAAGCTTTTGCAAACCTCCCACAGTGCCAGGCTTCACTCGTGAGGGCTATTGATTTGGCCCAAAGTGTCGACCTAGAAGAAAGAAACAAGGTTATTTTATTAATTGTTCATTGGAACAATAATATCTATAGCGAGCATATTCTTTGTGCAGAATATTATACTTAGTAGTGTTTTTTATTTGTTTTTTTGGTGCATTGGGTCCTTTGACCTTCACCGTAAACTGGGTATGATTGCTCTCTTTTATTAGACAGGGAAGCCAAGGACGGGACAGTGAAGTAGTTAGCCCACTGTCCCTTAGTGTCCTGAGGCAGAGCGGGATTTGATCCTCAGTCTGTTTGACTCCAAAAAGCCTGTGCTACTCCCTCTCTAACACCTGACCACTTCCCTCTTCACTCCCCTGGGAGAACAGGAAAACCCACAAGGCCCCGGTAGGGGGTAGCACTCACATGCCATGGTCCAAGGAGTGAGGCAGATGGTGCACCAGTGGTTTTCTACGATCCTACCTGCCCGAGAGCTGGCATCCTACCGGACACAGAGCTGGCGTCCTCCCTTCTCCGTGACCAGGGCCGTCCTTAGACAACTTCCTCAAGCTTTCTTGTCAGAGGGCAGAACTCAAGTGTCACCTGATCTGCCTGCCAGTAAAGGAAGTAGGGAGCAGCACACATACTCACACATTCACACACATGCAGCACAAACACACTCACCTGTGTCACTCACATATGCACACATGTACACGTATTCATTCAGACACACACACATGCACACAGACATCCACATACATGCACATTTGTATGCATACCCACTCACACATTCTCAGACACAGGCTCATGCACAAGTGTACACACACATGCCCACACACATCCACCCTCAATACATTCACTTGCACACTTATTCACATTTTTACTACACACACTCAAAAATGCACATACATTCACATACATCACTCTCGCACACTCACAAATGCACTCACGCAGTAACAACCCCTCCACTTATGTAAATTTATACCCATGCACTCACATACATTCACACATAAACATTATTTACACACACTCGCACATACTCCACATTCACACACACAAGTTTACATACACTCGTGCACACGTATACCTCTCATTTCCTGTCTAGAAGCTGAGTACACACTTGGTGCAAGGTCAGGAGGCCAACACCCAACATAATAAACTGCCAGAGGAGTAGTGTTGGAATTTGTGACTCAAAAGCCACTTGAAATAATTGGAGAGTTTATAACAAGGACACTGGCTTTGTTTTAAGAAATTTGGTCTCTATCCTAACTCTCATTGGTCCCAGTCTTCATGAGTCAGGGTTTTGGTCTCAGGCCCTTTGCTCAGAGTATTCCCTTTGGAGCCTCGCACACTCGTCTTTGTTCTTGAGCAAGCAGCTTGACTTCTCCTTGCCTGCACTTCCTCACCTGTTAAGTGAGGATAATAATAGTGCTTGAGCACTGAATGGGCTAACACATGTGAAAGCTCCTGGACCAGGGCAGGGCACAGCAGTGGGCAACCATGGGCTTGGGTTTGCTCTCTATCATTAAGCCGTGAGAATGGTATTAAAGACATATTAGTTTCAGATTTTGATGTGATAGTGAGGTCCAAGGAGAGATTTACCAAGTTTTAGGGGCTTTCTGCTCTAGCAGCTACAATTTATAAGCCCTTAGCTTGAAAACACTTCAGGACAAATGAGAACTATCCTTTTCCTTCTCACTCTCAAAGTGTCCTTGACTCCCTTAGACCAATGAGTGATAAACTCAGTCACCTGAGTCAGATGCGCAGCATCTTAGATTTCCGGAAAGATCAGATTTGCACCTTACCTTACCCTTCCCCCACCCCCTGGTCCCCGTTAAATTAATCTTCATCTTGTGAAAATTTTGTTTGGAGAAGGAGCACGTAACACATAAGAATTTTATTTTTGTGAGCTGCTTACTTGGAAGCAGGTAGAGTTTAAGAATTAGCACATTTAACCTGTGGTTCCGAGACATGTCCTCCTAAAATTATAGAAGAAACTGAAATTGTTTTAATTAAGAGTATTTAGACTAATTACACATGATTTTGTTCTATTTCTTTCCTTTGATCAGATCGAGGATCACTTTTCAAAACTTCCAGATCGTTGTTACCCCAGTCACCTTACCCTTTCTTTTTGCTTACCCCTCAGGCCCTGGCAGTAACTCTGGGCCATATCTTCTCTTTCCTTCTTTGCTCTGTGATGGTCTTCACCTTGGTCTAGCTTTCCTTCAGAAAGTCCTTACAAGGAGCAAGAGGTTGTTCCTTTCCATCCCATCTTTCACCTCTGAGAGTAAGACTTGACCAGAAAGGCGCTATTTGCCTTAAAATTCCAACCATTTTGCTATCAGAGTGCTCATTTCATCAAAGGAATGAGCAGAAAGGGGCTATTTTACAGTCTCAAAGCACAGGTTCTGCTCTCTCCACTACAGATACGAGTAGAGATTTCTCAAACAATTTTCTTTTGTACTTTATTTTGTGTTTAAGTTTACACCCATGTTTACAAGATAATTCCTATCTATGCCTTAGAGAATTGTTGGAATAATAATGACTTAACGCTAATAATAGTTACTTGGGGAGGTAGCATCAGGGGTGATTTTTATTCACTATATTGATTTCTGCTTTATACTGTTCTTTATCAATCGACTTAAAATGAACATGCATCACTTTTGTAAGAAATAAAGCCATTTTAAGAAGGATTTTTAAAAATGTATACACAGCCATGCATCTATACTTTTTAAAAATGCTTCGAAATACACCATTTTTTTTTTTTTTCTGCATTTGTTTCTAAACACCTCACTCAGCTGGCAGGTTAGGCAGCACTTCTTTCTGAGCTCCATTCAAGGCAGATTTTGAGGTGAAAAGAAAGTTACTCTAGGTATGAAGCTAACATTTTTCTTCGTTTGGTTAAATTATCTCAGCTCATAAAGCTTTTGTAAAGTATACCTTATGGGCATATCTTTTTTTCAGGAATCTTTTGTCAAACTTCTCTAAAGACAACCAAAATGGTCAGTTGGGAAAATATTGTTCAGGGGTTAAAGTGTGAGGGCTCTTCCTGACATCGTTAAAAAGAAAGGGGACACTTCTATAAATAAATGCCAGTTTTCTCTTGGTGAACTTCATCAGCTACTCTTTGGCTTGAGGTTGATTTTGACTTTTAATTAAAAGTTAAACTTATGTCTGTGAAATTCATCTAGTTTTGCATGTAATTGTAGATAATTCATTTTCTTTGCTATATAATATTCTGTCGCATGACTATATATAATTTATTTATCCATTCTACTGTGGATGGAGGGTCATTGTGAAGTTTACAGTTTTGAGCTATTAAGAATAGTACAACTGTGATCGTTCTAGTACATGTCTTTTGGTGAACATATGTTTGCATTGCTGTTTATATATTTGTAGGCGTGAAATAGCATACACAAATGTTCAGCTTTACTAGATACCACTAAACTGTTTTCCAAAGTGATTGTACCAATTTACATTCTCACCAGCCATGTTTGGAAATTTCAATGGACCCCTCTTTTTTTAAAACAAGATTTGTGATGTAAAGTATTTGTAAAGTATTCCTGGAGAGAAATACTTGTCTGAACCAACTGTTAATGATGCCTATGAGTCCTCCTAAGAAGTCCAAGGCACCATTTGTTTTTCACATTTATTTTCAGATCAAAATGTCCCTGTGAAATAGATGGAGGTATGTCTTATATCATTTCTGTCTGAAGCTGAGGAAATATGGCAGAAGCGACTGAAATGCTTTTTCTGAGAGCCCTACAAAGCTCCACATTCACACTCTTGCTTCAGTGTCTAAATTTGATTTTAGGTCCAAATGCCTTTCTGTGAATTTGTTACAAGAATGTCATGCTCATGCTGGCATTTCTGTTACAACATTATTAGTTTCAAATAACAAAGTCTAATGCCCCAAATACTCATAACATTTTCCAGGCAATCAGCCAGCAAAAAGCGCATATTCATAAACTCTCTGAACTGATCTTAAAGGTCTTCTGACAGCTTTAAATGGAAAAAGCTTCCTCCTAGCTGCTCACTGGACTCACCTTGGCAGCATTTCAAAATACAGAGTCTCATCTCCATTCTGGAACGATTGAATTGAATCCCTTGGAACAGGGACTTGGGAATTTATACTATATAAAGTTCTCAAGTGATTCTGATTTGACTGGAGACTACTAATCAACCTTTGGAATTGCTGTTGCCCCCAGATAGCTTTTTAAAATGTTAGCCATTAATACGAATACAATAGGAAAATCCAGAAAATAAGAAGAAAAATGAATGAAAGATCAGACCTTTTTCCTTCCTTCAAAATAGTATCTCAGAATACAATGTTTTGCCAAATAAAGCACAGACGAGAAGTTTCAGTGGAAGATGGCTCTGATCTCAGGGCGATAATAACTATAAGTAAACAATTACATGGCACTTAATAGTTTGCTGAATAGTGTCAGATGTACTATTTCACTTAATCTCCCAAGACCCCTTTAAGGTAGAAATAATAACACCCAATTTACAGAACGGAATACTGAAGTTTGGAGGTTAAGTGCCTCCTCCAATGGCATACAGCATGAAGTGGTAGAGCTAAGACATAAACCCAAGTTTACTGATTCCAAATGTTATGTATTCCTACAGTACTTCAGGAGTCAGGAAGCTGCCTGCAGGCCAACGTGAGTTCAGTGTTTTGACAACTCTGAGTGAGATCCGTGAGTCTGAGCGGACTCCCTCCCTTCTACTCTTCTTTCCTCTTCTCCCATCCTTCAATCTGCTTTTAATGTCTCCTATGCAACATGTAATCTGCACTACACTAGGAAATCAGAGATTAGAGAAAAAGTCTCCACCCTCGAAAAGTTCACGTTCTCATGGGAAGATAGATCTTTGAGTGGCGATGCACTGAATGCCACAGTCATACCTGGTAAAAGGGCAGACCATCAACATTAGGTCAGAATGGGAAGAAAAGATTATGCTGTGATCACCCATCCAATTGGGCCTGTGGATTCATACTCTCTACTCAGAGTATAAGTCCAAATTCTTAAAGGTAAGAAAGACTTGCTCTGATGTACTCTCACTACTCAGAGTATAAGTCCAAATTCTTAAAGGTAAGACTTGCTTTGATGTACTCTCATTTCAAAGGGGAACTGTTTTATTTTGAAACAATCCTACTGCCTCCAGTATCCTCTTACTATACCCTTCAAAATGTGCCTTTAGATCTCTCACCTATATTCTATAACATGTGTTTACTCTTTCTCGATTAAATTTAGAAGCGTGCCATCTTATAAGTAGTACACGTGCCTACTCTTTAAAGAATTATCGATGTTCAAGAGTGGCATAGAGGCCTTAAGTAAGTGTAGGAAGGGGCTTAGGGATTCCCTGCCAGGGCTGGCGCATGGAAAAAACAACTCCCCATACACCAGGAATCAGCTTTGTTTACACTCAGCAACCGGGCTACATAGAGCAGGGTAGATAGGTGTATGTGTCTTCATAAATGTGTGTGGTGGCAGAGGTTGGTGGCAGACAGATTTTCTAACATATTATTTCATTAGTGACAATAAACTACCCACTTTGTTTTCAAACACCTATGAATTATTTAGCAATAATAAATAGTTGTCAAGTGCCCACTGGGTACCAGCGGCTTCTTAAGCATCCTCAGTCGTGAAGGATACAGATATGTCGCTCACCCTCTGCCCCTTTCCAAGTAGACTCATGAAGACCAATGAAACATTTCTGGGAGAGTGAATGTGAACACTGCTCTTAAGCCTGATGCTTTGTATCGTTGCTGAACCCACATGACATTTCTGAAGCATCGCATACTACAGATGGCCCATGTGTTGTGCACTTGTTCACCTTTGGTTTCTGTGCCCCTCTTCTTCCAAGTCCTCGTTTTTCTGAGTGCTTGGTCTCCTTTTCATCTTCGTTATGACTCCTCTGGACAATTATAGCATCCTCTTCCATGCTCTCTCTGCTCCAGGGTCTCTAACTTTTAATCTGGTCCCATCTTTTACTTTTCCATTAGAGTTATCTTTTGGTTTTTTCCCTTTCCAACTCTAAATTATAAGAACCAACAATTGTGTAGATTTTAAACACGTTTTCATAAAAAGTTCCAGTCACTCTCTGAATCAACAAGCACTTATTGAGAACTTTCTGTGTGGCAGGCATGGCGCCTACTATCAACTCCAGTGGTAAGTACTGAAGGTGGTCCAGGATGACACAGCCAGGATGTGACAGGCTCGGTCTTCGTATCCTTGGTTCTGATTTCTTCCATCTGTTGCACAGTGGTTCCCTAGGAGACGAGATTAGCGCGCAGGAGGTTTATAAGGAATACTCTTGGGACCAGAGCTGGTAGAAGGGAAGGGGAAGATACAAAATTGGGCAGAGGGAGAAGTCAGTCAACAATGCTGTTTCCAAGGGAATCTTAGAGTTCTGAGCATGGGATGACTCTTCAGAACTGTCTGCTTGTGAAATAAGACTTACTACATTTCCCTAGGAGACGAGATTAGCGCGCAGGAGGTTTATAAGGAATACTCTTGGGACCAGAGCTGGTAGAAGGGAAGGGGAAGATACAAAATTGGGCAGAGGGAGAAGTCAGTCAACAATGCTGTTTCCAAGGGAATCTTAGAGTTCTGAGCATGGGATGACTCTTCAGAACTGTCTGCTTGTGAAATAAGACTTACAGCTGAAGGCTGTCTGCTGGCAGCACTCACAGTGGCATGGGGAGTGAGTCCTTCAGTCATGAAGGGGGATCTGGGTGGTACCTCTCAGCATCTGCCACACCTCCCACATTGCTCAGATTTGTTGAAGGTGACTGACTTGACTTGTTGCCTTGAGCAGGGAACTCATGGAGAACAGGAGCTGGGTTTCTGAGGCCAGGATCATAGCTCTTGGTGATGGAAGAGCAGGAAGAGGCTGGAAAGGGTCCAATCAAGTTTTACCAGATAAATGAGCAAAGGCCAAGGTCAGGCTAAGGCAGGCAACCCTATTTCCTGCCTCGGGTCTTCCTGAGATGCTGGCTTTTCTGCCTGAAACATTCTTCACCCAATCTTCAGGTCTCTGCTTACATGTGACATCCTCTATCTTGTCTCTTTGGGCACAGTTGACATTATGATCCTGATCTTTGCCTTTATCATATCTGTCACTCTATGGCCTGTTGGGAGATGATTTATTCAATGTTTTCTTTCTTATTTTTTTCCCCCAAAGCCTCATGAAGGCAGACATTCTTCTTTTTTTACTATGATATTCCCCCATGTCTAGTGGGGTGCCTTATATATAGTAGGTGCTCAAAAAAAACCCCACTTTTTAAATGATTAAAATTGCAGTAGAGGCTACATCAGGGTTCTTTGCTTACAAGAAACAGAAACTGACACTGGCATCAATAAGCAAAAAAAGGAGTTATGGAAAGAATATGGGGGAGCCCTGGGATCACAGAGAACAGAGATGAAAACAAGCAACACCCAGCAGCTCTGGAAGGTGGTCACAAGGCAAGAACTGCTGGACAAAGCAACTATTTTCATTCTCTGCCATTCAGCTTAAGAGTCAATTTTCACAGGGGAGACAGAGTGTCTTACTGGTCTAGCTGGGTCGCATGCTGTTCCCTTTGCTGGAAGAGAATAGAGATGGTAACAATCCTTCCAGACTATATCCGAAGAAATCAGAGGAGGCTGAAGAAAAAGGTCACGAGCATCTTTCTGCATGTCGAGGCTGCACCTTACGCCACTACAACGAGCACTGGTAGAGAAAGTCCAGTGATCTTTCTTAAATACATGTCATGACCTGCTCCCCATTGCTTGTAGAATGATATTCAAATTTCTAAGTGTGACTCTTCAGGCTTTTTATACCTGGCCATGGCTCTGGGGGAGCCACACCAGGCTGCTTATCCCACCGTTCTACAAAGGTGTGACCTGTTGCCCTATCTATTTTTGTGGCTTTGCTTCTGCATATCCCCTCACTTGATTGACCCTCCGTCTCATCTGGGTCTGGTAAAACCTCTCTTCTGTAAAGCTGTCTCCTCCACGCCCAGCTGGCAGAATCATTCTGTCTGCTTTGTTTATACTGTTATAGCAGCACTTAGCAAACTTTATTGCAGTTAATTGCATGCAAATCTGATTCCCTAATAGAATCTAAATTACCTGAAGGCCAGGTTTGCAGCTTCAGATGTTTAGTGTCACCACAGCTTTATAAATACTTTTCTTCTTTAAATGAGTAACGA
This sequence comes from Pteropus alecto, assembly GCF_000325575.1. Lineage (NCBI taxonomy): Eukaryota > Metazoa > Chordata > Mammalia > Chiroptera > Pteropodidae > Pteropus > Pteropus alecto. The sequence continues at coordinate 21,032,374 of NW_006439568.1, read as the reverse complement.
ATAAGATTTTTTTAAAAAAATCTTTCTTCTTCATTTTTACCAGATCTTTCTAGAGAAATTGTTTTTACTGAGAATTCACTTTAATATAAATTTTCCTGAGAAGAGGCTGTGAAATAAGTAAATAGCATCAAGAAATCCTAGAAATTATTCCTGGTACAAACCTGAAGGTTTCATGAGGAAATGAGGGGCCCCGTGTCAGAATTGGGAGTGATTTCCTCGGATGATTTTTTCCTCAGAAAGTTTTAGAAAGAAAAGCTTTTGATACACTTTTTTAAAACAAAAATTTAAATGTAATCAATGCATATATTCAATTCCTCAAAAGGATCTTTACAGCATTCATTTTCTCCTGTTGCTATGACGTAGCCAGGGCCCTTTGGCAACTGTAATTACAGTGTTCTTCATGTCGGTCTAAGAAATTGGTGTAGTCTAAGGAACAATTAAGAGTTTATTGGCATCAAAGAGAGACTGGGCTCTAAAAGAATAATCAGGTGCTTTGCTCTGCGTTGTTGGTGCTAATCTCAACAATTTCCACCCAAAGAAAGCAAGTCGGCCACAGCAGCCAGACCTGCTTTAACCTAAACGCTAATCATGAGCAGGATTGGCACAATCATCACCAAGGAAGAAATCTCACCTCACAGAAGCTGGTTGATTACTTAGCGCTTACCATGTGCCAGGCACCTCGAGTCAGGCACCACAAACTGAGCCCAATGCTTGCCTGTCTCATTTAATCTTCAGAGGACCTAGGAGATAAGAGGACTTTATGACTTGCATTTTGCAAATGAGGTTAGGGAAGGTAAGGAACTGCCCCAGGTCATGAGACATTTCAGCTGCCAAACACTGGAACCCAGGTCTGGAGGATGCAGAAGCCTGTGCCCTGAACCTGCTCCTTGCCAACCTGGCTGCATGTTAGAATCACCTGCAGGTCTTGGGGAAATGCAAAATAAATCAGACAAACAAAGAACAATAACAACAAAACAAAATAAAATAGTATGTTACACGGCGATAGGATTCTAGGGAATAATACAGCAGAGAAGAGGGACAGAGTGCTGTGTGGGAAAAGGGTAGGCTGCAATTCAAAATATTGTCAGAAAAATAGTCAGGAAAATAATCAACGAAATAACATATCAGCAAAGATCTGGAAAAAATGAAAGAGCTATGTGGATAACCGGGAGAAGAGATTTCCAGACAGAAGCTGTATTGCAGAAACAAGGCCCTACTATGGACCGGCTGGCCAGTATGACCATAAAGGAAGCAGAAGATGAGATCGGAGAATCATCTGGAACCCTGTAAACCGCTGTAAGACTTTTCTCCTCTTACTAGGCTACCGCTCAAATTGCTCATATTCGACTTTTTACAAACGTTAAAAACACCGTACATAAGAAAGTAGAATTGGCCTAAACTACATTAAAATATATTTTCAAAGTTGGAGCACCTGAGTATGGGTCCAGGGTCCAGAGAAGGAAGGGGCCAGAGAACCAGTAAAGATGGAAGAGAGGAGCCAGGGCCCAGGTGGCCCCCCCAACCCACAGGCCATCCTCCCTTTAAAACAAGGGGGCTACTGGGAAAATCCATGCTCCCCCGTTTAAAGAAGTAATAGAACATGCATTTGTAAGCATTTTCTTCCCACTTCCCCTCTCTATCATAAATTAGCAGTTTTTTCTATTTATTGTTTAGCTTCTGCCTAGTGACCTACCTCATTTCTTTGATTTTTATTCTGCCCTTCTGACCATGCTATAGACGATATCCGTTTAACCAGCCACAGCCTCTTTGTCGATCCCCTCGGCTTGATCTTCTTGACCTCGCCCTTAGCGGTTCCTGTTGTGGCCTCTGCTCATGACCTTTGCCCCCTACTGCATCTCCCTTTCACATCTTCCTGTCACCCCATGCTCTTGACTTGGTCCCTGTAGTAGACTGTTGGCTTGATGTCTTGTGATGAACCACACCTAGAAATAGTCCTAGGATAGGCCATGTGACTTGCTTTGGCCAATGGGCCAAATTAACAACTAGGAAGCAAGCAGAGGATCCATTAGTGCTAATACACTGAGGCTTACATTCTGGAAGTTATCTGCTGTGCAGTAAACTTGCTGGGACCACACTACCTGAAGAATGAGATGCCACCTTGGATGCCAGGCCAAGCCAAGCTCCAAGTGAAATGCAGCCATGTGACTTCGGGTGAAGCAAAAAAGCTATCCTGCTAAGCCTGTTCAACCCTCAAACTCATGGAAAAATAATAAATTCCGTATTTGCTTTAAGTCACTAAGTTTTGTGATATTTTATTACACAGCAATAGATAAAACAATTTCCATCACATCTGGTCCAAAATTTGTTAGTTCCAGACCAGTGAGGGAGCCACTTCTGTGGTAGCCTCAGTTTCTGTGTGTCTAAATGCTTTCATCAAGACCTGCTGACCCAACTGCACCTGAACCTGGGCTGTTACAGGCATCCGGTTTTGGACAGTTTGGTATCTGAGCAGGAAACAAATTGAGAGAAAACTGGGTGTGCAAATATTCATTATTATCATGCTGTGTTATGACTTCTGTGCCACTCTCCTCATTCATTCCTTGGCCTATGTTATATGCTGAGTCATTGTTTGGAAATAAATTTGTATTTGCATTGTCTATCAGCCAGGGAGCACAGCACCTACGGTTTCCCTTCATAAATGCGCTCTTTATAATAGTGTTTCTTTTGTCTTGCTTTCATCTTCTTCACATCCTTTAGGGTGAGAGATTGTTGACAGCTTTATTATTATTATTATTATTTAAAAGTTAGCTGCTTAAAACAAGACTTACAAGTTTTACATTTAGTTCCAGAAATACTTGAGAAAAACTGATATTTTACTTTTCAGTAAGAGTTACGTTCTATTTTGAAGGGCTCCTTGCAAACTCAAGCTAATAAATTTATTTCTGGTGCACTAAATATGCAGTAAAAAGCTCTGGAATTTTACAGGCATGGCCTCCATTTGAAAACTGGTCATGCCGTGGCCTGAGTGGTGGATTACTGAGATAGTGACATAGCTGGTGGGAAAGGCTCTGGGCTGTGAGCATCATGGGTGCGGAGGTGCTTGGTCTGGTCCACCCCTATATTCTCAGCCCTAGGCACAGTGCCAGACACAAAGGTGTGCTTAATAAATAAGCAAGAGTGAATGGATTATCTTATCAGGAATTTGGTGCCTTGGAAACGATGTTCAATTTCTTGTAGGAAACCATACATCTTGATAAGTAAAAAAAAAAAAAAAAGAGCAAAGAAGCCTCCGCTCCAATGTGGTAAAAACACATTCAGTACCCTCTTTCAATTCCTGTGTCAAGTTCATATGAACAAATGAACTCGACAGAAAGAGGTCCAAGTCAGTGAGAAATGAATCGCGTGCACACTAACTATACATTTCATTTAAAATTTGAAAGTGAAGGCGAAATGTTGAAAGCAAGAGATTTTTTTTAAATACCATTTTCTGATTTAAAGTAATATGTTCGCTTTAGCTATTTTAGAAAATACAGATCAGTAAAAGTAAACAAAATAAAAACTACCTCCCAAAACAAACAAAATAAATTGTCTATCCTAATTATGTACAACGAAAACAAGATTATAATGTTTTGAAATCTGCTTTATTCTGTTACCAATATAGCATGCATAACTTTTTATTTTGTTAAATATTCTCCTATGTTATAATTTTTTATTGTTGAATTGTATTATTTCACTCCCATGTGAGTACTAATTTTTTTTAGCTAATTCTCTAATTTTGAATGTTTACATTCAAAATATAATAGCAAACTTTCTTTTGCTATTATAGAATAGTGCTATAATAAACAGAGTTGTAGATAAATTTTTGCATACATGCATGATTATTTCTCAAGGTCAAATTCCGAGAAATGGATTTCCTGAGTTAAGTGATATGCATTTAAGTCTTTTGACACATATTGTTATGCGTCAAAATATTGTACCTCTTTCTACTCCTCACGCTTAGCTCTTAGACATTCATGATCACTAATTATTATTATTGTTTTTGTTAGCTTTGTATAATAAATAAGAATAATAGCTCATATTTGAAAATTCTCTGATTATTAGTGAGAGTGGGCATTTTTTAAATTATTAATGAGATTAGGAATTTTAACATATTTGGATACTGTTTATGTATCTTCTTTTGTTAAGTGCCATACATGTCCAATGGCTATTTTTTCTACTATAATATTTTCCTTTTACGTATTACATAGGAATGATATTGACTCCTTGTCATACAATTTGCAAATAGTTTGCCTATGCGGTCAGTTTTCTTTTAACATTGTTTGACACAGTTTTTTTTTTTTTTTTTACAGTAAATATTTAAATTGATCTCTTTTCTCCTCAAAATTTCTGCTTTTGATGCTATACTTAGAAAGGTCATTTGCGCTCCCATGCTTAAAAAATACTCACTTATATTTTCTTTTTAGTGATATCATGGTTTCTTAATTTTTTATTTTACATTGAACTTTTCTGCTCTTTAACATGTCTTTCCTTATACTTTCTTTAGTTTTCATTTGCCATAGTTTGACAATTTCTTGAAATGGATGCTGAAAGTATTAATATTCAACTTTTCTCTTTTTCTAATATATGTATTTAAAGCTATCTATTGTTCTTTAAGCATGGGTTTTAGCTGTATCCCAGAAGTGTTAGTATGTATAACTTTTTTACCATTCAAAATATTTCCTAATTTCTATTGAGATTTCTTCTTTAACCCACAGGTTTTAAATTTATGTTTTAACATTTCCAAATATACAGAGGATTTCTAGTTAACTTTAAAAAAATAATTTCTATCCTGATTCCACCCCAGTCAAAGAACTGATTTGATATGACTTCCATCCTATAACATGTGGACAATTTTTGTTTCTGTTCCATGTACCTTTTGTCAGTTGTTGGATACACTGTTCTATTTATGTCAGTTAGATTAAATTTATTAATGATCTTGTTTAAGTTTTTTTTTTCCCCTACTTCTCTCAGATACCTAGAGAAATATATTACTATCTCCTATAATGATTGTGGCTTTTTCTGTTTCAATGCTCTGTAAAATGTGGATTATTGGCCAGTGTTACTCTGCAAACTGTTACCTGTTTAATAGTACATATATAGAAAATGACATAAGCATTTAGCAACTTTTATAGCAATTTAATATTGCTGTAACACCCATGTATGTGATAAGTAAACATATTTTGTGGTTTTTTTAATTTATTTTTTTATTAACCCTTTTTACTGTAGTTTTATGGAAGTATTCATCTGTAACAGATTAGAAATTTTTAAAATGTTCTTTCAATGTTTGCTTTGTATATTTTGCATCTATGTTATTAGACATACAATCTTGGAAATGCAAAATTTTCCCAGTAACATGAACATTTTATTATCGTAAATTGTCTCTCTTTATCTCCAGTAATACCTTTTGCCTGAAAAATCTACTTAGTGTGATGTTAATATAGTCACTCTAACTTTCTTTTTCCATCCATCTCTATATCTTTATACTTTAGATGAGTCTTTTATAAGTTGCATATAGTTATTTTTTAAATCCTGCCTGCCAAACCTTGTTTTTAATTGGAACATTCAGTTCACTTATATTAAATGTAGTTACTGATATGTCTAGATTTAATTCTGCCATTTTATTATTTACTTCCACTTTCCCTTCCTGGCCTATATTCCTTTCTTCTCCTTTCTTGCCCATTTTGGACTTAGTATTTTTTTTATTATTTTATTTCCTTCTCCCATTAGCTTGGTAGTTTTATATAATTTTGCTCTTCTGTTTCTACTTACCTTTGTGATTACAATATGCATCCTTTACTTATCCAAGTCAATATTGTTTGGAATTTGACTTTATTCCAAGAACTCTAATGCATGAATTTTAGAACATTTTAACTCTACTTACCCCCTCAGGACTTATGTGTCCCTCATGTCGTTTGCTTCTCTCTATATGTTACACCCTAATACATTAGTGTTATAGTTTTATACAGTCAATAGTCATTAAAATTAGACCCATATTCACCCTTTTTGTACTCTAGTCCTTTCATTATGAGATAATTTTCTTCCTGTGTGGAGAACACCCTATAGAATCTCTTTAGTATTGGTCTGGTGGCAACATAACATATCTCTTACGTCTGCTTGGCTACATTTAAATTTCTAGATTGACAATTATTTTCTTCCAGCATTTTGAAGATACCATTTCAAAAGTAAGGAGACTATAGGTAAAATGGAACGATCTCCTGTCGCAAAAGATGAAATATGAGAATGGGAGTACCAGGCAGCTCTACACAAAGACCCTTTGTATGAGAAAAGTTAAGGGATGCATCAGAGCAGATAGCCCTAGATGCATCTGTCTGCAACAGGCATGGCCTCAGGTCAGAACAGGGTTC